>NW_026735688.1:0-106832 GCF_949786415.1 Peromyscus eremicus
GCAAATAGCACTCGCATCTGTTCCCAGCAAGTACAGTGTATTGGACTGAAGAGGAGCTACTGTTCATGTCAGTTTCCTAAGCAGAGTTGAACTAATTAAGGCCCCTGTGTGTAGGAAGCACAGTTCTTTTGTTCCGAGCAAGCTCACTGTTCGGACACCATAGGAAACACAGTAGAGTAGAAGAGTGCACTTTTCTCAAAAGCAGAGTGTGTTTCTTGTAAGGTGAGCTAGCGTTTGTTTCCCAATCCTAAATGGAGAAGAATCACATGCAGTTTCTTGTCCTACGAGCAAGAGTTGTTTCTGGTAAGAAGAGTCACTATTGCGCTCCCATTGTGATACATAGGGCAAATAGCACTGGCGTCTGTTCCCAGCATGTACAGTGTATTGGACTGAGGAGGATCTACTGTTCTTGTCAGTTTCCTAAGCAGACTTGAACTAGATATGGCCCGTGTGTATAGGAAGCACAGTTCTATTGTTCTGAGAATGCTCACTGTTCTGGCCCTATGGGAAACACAGTAGAGTAGAAGAGTGCTCTTTTCTCAAAGCAGAGTGTGTTTCTTGTAAGGCGAGCTAGCGTTTGTTTCCCAGTCCTAAATGGAGTTGAATCACATGCAGTTTCTGGACCTATGAGCATGAATTGTTTTCTGGTAAGAAGAGTCACTACTGCGCTCCCCTTGTCATACACAGGGCAAATAGCACTGGCTTCTGTTCCCAGCATGTACAGTGTATTGGACTGAAGAGGATCTACTGTTCTTGTCAGTTTTCTAAGCAGAGTTGAACTAGATATGGACCGTGTGTGTAGGAAGCACAGTTCTTTTGTTCTGCGAATGCTCACTGTTTGGCCTTATAGGAAACACATTAGAGTAGAAGACTGCTCTTTTCTCAAAAGCAGAGTGTGTTTCTTGTAAGTCGAGCTAGCGTTTGTTTCCCAGTCCTAAATGGAGTTGAATCCCATGCAGTTTCTGGTGCTACCAGCAAGAGTTCTTTTCTGGTAAGAAGAGTCACTATTGTGCTCCCATTGTCATACACAAGGCAAATAGCACTGGCGTTTAATCCCAGCAAGTACAGTGTATTGGACTGAAGAGGATCTACCTTTCTTGTCAGTTTCCTAAGCAGAGTTGAATTAGATATGGCCCGTGTGTGTAGGAAGCACAGTTCTTTTGTTCTGAGCAAGCTCACTGTTCTGGCCCTATAGGAAACACAGTAGAGTAGAAGAGTGCTCTTTTCTCAAAAGCAGAGTGTGTTTCTTGGAAGTCGAGCTAGCGTTTGTTTCCCATTCCTAAATGGAGTTGAATCACATGCCGTTTCTGGTCCTACGATCAAGAGTTGTTTTCTGGAAAGGAAAGTCATTATTGCGCTCCCATTGCCATACACAGTGCAAATATCACTCGCGTCTGTTCCCAGCAAGTACAGTGTATTGGACTGAAGAGGAGCTACTGTTCTTGTCAGTTTCCTAAGCAGAATTGAACTAGATATGGCTCGTGTGTAGGAAGCACAGTTCTTTGTTCTGAGCATTCTCACTGTTCTGGCACTATAGGAAACACAGTAGAGTAGAAGAGTGCTCTTTTCTCTAAAGCAGAGTGTGTTTCTGTAAGGTGAGCTAGCTTTTGTTTCCCAGTCCTAAATGGAGTTGAATCACATGCAGTTTCTTGTCCTAACAGCAAGAGTTGTTTTATGGTAAGAAGAGTCACTATTGTGCTGCCATTGCCATACACAGGACAAATAGCACTGGCGTCTGTTCCCAGCACGTACAGTGTATTGGACTGAAGAGGATCTACTGTTCTTGTCAGGTTCCTAAGCAGAATTGAACTAGATATGGCCATGTGTGTAGGAAGCACAGTTCTTTTGTTCTGAGCAAGCTCAATGTTCGGACCCCTTAGGAAACACAGTAAAGTAGAAGAGTGCTCTTTTCTCTAAAGCAGAGTTAGTTTTTGTAAGGCGAGCTAGCATTGGTTTCCCAGTCCTAAATGGAGTTGAATCACATGCAGTTTCTGGTCATACGAGCAAGAGTTGTTTTCTGGTAAGGAAAGTCATTATTGTGCTCCCATTGCCATACTCAGTGCAAATAGCCCTCCCGTCTGTTCCCAGGAAGTACAGTGTATTGGACTGAAGAGGAGCTACTGTTCCTCTCAGTTTCCTAAGCAGAGTTGAACTAGATATGAACCGTGTGTAGGGAGCACAGTTCTTTTTTTCTGAGCAAGCTCACTGTTCTGGCTCCATAGGAAACACAGTAGAGTAGAAGACTGCTCTTTTCTCAAAAGCAGAGTGTGTTTCTTGTAAAGCGAGCTAGAGTTTGTTTCCCAGTCCTAATGGAGTTGAATCACATGCAGTTTTTGGTCCTACGAGCAAGAGTTGTTTTCTGGTAAGAAGAGTCACTATTGCGCTGTCATTGACATACACAGGACAAATAGCACTGGCGTCTGTTCCCAGCAAGTACAGTGTATTGGTCTGAAGAGGATCTACTGTTCTTGTCAGGTTCCTAAGCAGACTTGAACTAGATATGGCCGTGAGTGTAGGAAGCACAGTTTTTTTTGTTCTGAGCAAGCTCACTGTTCGGACCCCTTAGGAAACACAGTAGAGTAGAAGAGTGCTCTTTTCTCTAAAGCAGAGTTAGTTTTTGTAAGGCGAGCTAGCATTTGTTTCCCAGTCCTAAATGGAGTTGAATCACATGCAGTTTCTGGTCCTACGAACAAGAGTTGTTTTCTGGTAAGGAAAGTCACTATTGTGCTCCCATTGCCATACACAGTGCAAATAGCCCTCCCGTCTGTTCCCAGGAAGTACAGTGTATTGGACTGAAGAGGAGCTACTGTTCCTCTCAGTTTCCTAAGCAGAGTTGAACTAGATATGGTCCGTGTGTGTAGGGAGCACAGTTCTTTTTTTCTGAGCAAGCTCACTGTTCTTGCTCTATAGGAAACACAGTAGAGTAGAAGAGTGCTCTTTTCTCAAAAGCAGAGTGTGTTTCTTGTAAAGCGAGCTAGAGTTTGTTTCCCAGTCCTAAATGGAGTTGAATCACATGCAGTTTCTGGTCCTACGAGCAAGAGTTGTTTTCTGGTAAGAAGAGTCACTATTGCGCTGTCATTGACATACACAGGACAAATAGCACTGGCGTCTGTTCCCAGCAAGTGCAGTCTATTAGACTGAAGAGGATCTACTGTTCTTGTCAGGTTCCTAAGCAGACTTGAACTAGATATGGCCGTGTGTGTAGGAAGCACAGTTTTTTTGTTCTGAGCATCTCACTGTTAGGAACACATGGGAAACACAGTAGAGTAGAAGAGTGCTCTTTTCTCAAAAGCAGAGTGTGTTTCATGTAAGGCGAGCTAACATTTGTATCCCAGTCCTAAATGGAGTGGAATCACATGCAGTTTCTGGTCCTACGAGCAAGAGTTGTTTTCCGGTAAGGAAAGTCACTATTGCGCTCTTCTTGTCATACATAGGGCAAATAGCTCTCGCGTCTGTTCCCAGCAAGTACAGTGTATCGGACTGAAGAGGAGCTACTGTTCTTGTCAGTTTCCTAAGCAGAGTTGAAATAGATATGGCCCGTGTGTGTAGGAAGCACAGTTCTTTTGTTCTGAGCAAGCTCACTGTTCAGACCCCATAGGAAACACAGTAGAGGAGAAGAGTGCTCTTTTCTCAAAAGCAGAGTGTGTTTCTTGTAAGGCGAGCTAGCGTTTGTTTCCCAGTCCTAAATGGATTTGAGTCACATGCAGTTTCTGGTCCTAAGAACAAGAGTTGTTTTCTAGTAAGGAAAGTCACTATTGCACGCCCATTGCCTTACACAAGGCAAATAGCACTCGTGTCTTTTCCCAGCAAGTACAGTGTATTGGACTGAATAGGAGTTACTGTTCTTGTCAGTTTCCTAAGTAGAGTTGAACTAGATATGGCCGTGTGTGTATAAAGCACAGTTCTTTTGTTCTGAGCAAGCTCACTGTTCTGGCCCTATAGGAAACACAGCAGAGTAGAAGAGTGCTCTTTTCTCTAAAGCAGAGTGTGTTTCTTGTAAGGTGAGCTAGCTTTTGTTTCCCAGTCCTAAATGGAGTTGAATTTCATGCAGTTTCTGGTCCTACGAGCAAGAGTTGTTTTATGGTAAGAAGAGTCACTATTGCGCTGCCATTGCCATACACAGGACAAATAGCACTGGCGTCTGTTCCCAGCAAGTACAGTGAATCGGACTGAAGAGGATCTACTGTTCTTGTCAGTTTCCTAAGCAGAGTTGAACTAGATATGGTCTGTATGTGTATGAAGCACAGTTCTTTTGTTCTGAGCAAGCTCACTGTTTGGATCCCATAGGAAACTCAGTAGAGTAAAAGAGTGCTCTTTTCTCTAAAGCAGAGTGTGTTTTTGTAAGGCGAGCTAACATTTGTTTCCCAGTCCTAAATGGAGTGGAATCACATGCAGTTTCTGGTCCTACGAGCAAGAGTTGTTTTCTGGTAAGGAAAGTCACTATTGCGCTCCCATTGCCATACACAGTGCAAACAGCCCTCCCGTCTGTTCCCAGCAAGTACAGTGTATTGGACTGAAGAGGAGCTACTGTTCTTCTCAGTTTCCTATGCAGAGTTGAACTAGATATGGTCCGTGTGTGTAGGAAGCACAGTTCTTTTTTTCTGAGCAAGCTCACTGTTCTGGCCCTATAGGAAACACAGTAGGGTAGAAGAGTGCTCTTTTCTCAAAAGCAGAGTGTGTTTCTTGTAAAGCGAGCTTGAGTTTGTTTCCCAGTCCTAAATGGAGATGAATCACATGAAGTTTCTGGTCCTACGAGCAAGAGTTGTTTTCTGGTAAGAAGAGTCACTATTGCGCTGCCATTGCCATACACAGGACAAATAGCACTGGCGTCTGTTCCCAGGAAGTACAGTGTATTGGACTGAAGAGGATCTACTGTTCTTGTCAGGTTCCTAAGCAGACTTGAACTAGATATGGTCGTGTGTGTAGGAAGCATAGTTTTTTTGTTCTGAGGAAGCTCACTGTTCGGAACACATAGGAAACACAATAGAGTAGAAGAGTGCTCTTTTCTCAAAAGCAGAGTGTGTTTCTTGGAAGTCGAGCTAGCGTTTGTTTCCCAGTCCTAAATGGAGTTGAGTCACATGCAGTTTTTTGTCCTATGAGTAAGAGTTGTTTTCTGGTAAGACAAGTCACTATTGTGCTCCAATTGCCATACAGAGTGCATAAAGCACTCGCGTCTGTTCCCCGAAAGTACAGTGTATTGGACTGAAGAGGAGCTAGTGTTCTTGTCAGTTTCCTAAGCAGAGTTGAACTAGATATGGCCCGTTAGTGTAGGAAGCACAGTTCTTTTGTTCTGAGCAAGCTCACTGTTCTGGCCCTATAGGAAACACAGTAGAGTAGAAGAGTGCTCTTTTCTCAAAAGCAGAGTGTGTTTCTTGGAAGTCGAGCTAGCGTTTGTTTCCCATTCCTAAATGGAGTTGAATCACATGCCGTTTCTGGTCCTACGAGCAAGAGTTGTTTTCTGGAAAGGAAAGTCATTATTGCGCTCCCATTGCCATACACAGTGCAAATATCACTCGCGTCTGTTCCCAGCAAGTACAGTGTATTGGACTGAAGAGGAGCTACTGTTCTTGTCAGTTTCCTAAGCAGAATTGAACTAGATATGGCTCGTGTGTAGGAAGCACAGTTCTTTGTTCTGAGCATTCTCACTGTTCTGGCACTATAGGAAACACAGTAGAGTAGAAGAGTGCTCTTTTCTCTAAAGCAGAGTGTGTTTCTGTAAGGTGAGCTAGCTTTTGTTTCCCAGTCCTAAATGGAGTTGAATCACATGCAGTTTCTTGTCCTAACAGCAAGAGTTGTTTTATGGTAAGAAGAGTCACTATTGTGCTGCCATTGCCATACACAGGACAAATAGCACTGGCGTCTGTTCCCAGCACGTACAGTGTATTGGACTGAAGAGGATCTACTGTTCTTGTCAGGTTCCTAAGCAGAATTGAACTAGATATGGCCATGTGTGTAGGAAGCACAGTTCTTTTGTTCTGAGCAAGCTCAATGTTCGGACCCCTTAGGAAACACAGTAAAGTAGAAGAGTGCTCTTTTCTCTAAAGCAGAGTTAGTTTTTGTAAGGCGAGCTAGCATTGGTTTCCCAGTCCTAAATGGAGTTGAATCACATGCAGTTTCTGGTCATACGAGCAAGAGTTGTTTTCTGGTAAGGAAAGTCATTATTGTGCTCCCATTGCCATACTCAGTGCAAATAGCCCTCCCGTCTGTTCCCAGGAAGTACAGTGTATTGGACTGAAGAGGAGCTACTGTTCCTCTCAGTTTCCTAAGCAGAGTTGAACTAGATATGAACCGTGTGTAGGGAGCACAGTTCTTTTTTTCTGAGCAAGCTCACTGTTCTGGCTCCATAGGAAACACAGTAGAGTAGAAGACTGCTCTTTTCTCAAAAGCAGAGTGTGTTTCTTGTAAAGCGAGCTAGAGTTTGTTTCCCAGTCCTAAATGGAGTTGAATCACATGCAGTTTTTGGTCCTACGAGCAAGAGTTGTTTTCTGGTAAGAAGAGTCACTATTGCGCTGTCATTGACATACACAGGACAAATAGCACTGGCGTCTGTTCCCAGCAAGTACAGTGTATTGGTCTGAAGAGGATCTACTGTTCTTGTCAGGTTCCTAAGCAGACTTGAACTAGATATGGCCGTGAGTGTAGGAAGCACAGTTTTTTTGTTCTGAGCAAGCTCACTGTTCGGAACACATAGGAAACACAGTAGAGTAGAAGAGTGCTCTTTTCTCAAAAGCAGAGTGTGTTTCTTGGAAGTCGAGCTAGCGTTTGTTTCCCAGTCCTAAATGGAGTTGAGTCACATGCAGTTTTTTGTCCAACGAGCAAGAGTTGTTTTCTGGTAAGACAAGTCACTATTGTGCTCCAATTGCCATACACAGTGCAAATATCACTCGCTTCTGTTCCCCACAAGTACAGTGTATCGGACTGAAGAGGAGCTACTGTTCCTCTCAGTTTCCTAAGCAGAGTTGAACTAGATATGGTCCGTGTGTGTAGGAAGCACAGTTCTTATGTTCTGAGCAAGCTCACTGTTCTGGCCCTATAGGAAACACAGTAGAGTAGAAGAGTGCTCTTTTCTCAAAAGCAGAGTGTGTTTCTTGTAAAGCGACCTGGAGTTTGTTTCCCAGTACTAAATGGAGTTCAATCACATGCAGTTTCTGGTCCTACGAACAAGAGTTGTTTTCTGGTAAGGAAAGTCACTATTGCGCTCCCATTGCCCTACACAAGGCAAATAGCACTCGCGTCTTTTCCCAGCAAGTACAGTGTATTGGACTGAAGAGGGGCTACTGTTCTTGTCAGTTTCCTAAGCAGAGTTGAACTAGATATGGTCCGAGTGTGTAGGAAGCACAGTTCTTTTGTTCTGAGCAAGCTCACTGTTTGGACCCCATAGTAAACACAGTAGAGTAGAAGAGTGCTCTTTTCTCTAAAGCAGAGTGTGTTTCTTGTAAGGCGAGCTAGCGTTTGTTTCCCAGTCCTAAATGGAGTTGAATCACATGCAGTTTCTAGTCATATGAGCATGAGTTGTTTTATGGTAAGAAGAGTCACTATTGCACTGCCATTGCCATCCACAGGACAAATAGCACTGGAGTCTGTTCCCAGCAAGTACAGTGTATTGGACTGAAGAGGATCTACAGTTCTTGTCAGGTTCCTAAGCAGAATTGAACTAGATATGGCCTTGTGTGTAGGAAGCACAGTTTTTTTGTACTGAGCAAGCTCACTGTTCAGAACACATAGGAAACAGAGTAGAGTAGAAGAGTGCTCTTTTCTCAAAAGCAGTGTGTGTTTCTTGTAAGGCGAGCTAACTTTTGTTTCCCAGTCCTAAATGGAGTTGAATCACATGCAGTTTCTGGTCCTAAAAGCAAGAGTTGTTTTCTGGTAAGGAAAGTCACTATTGTGCTCCCCTTGCCATACACAGTGCAAATAGCTCCCGCATCTGTTCCCATCAAGTACAGTGTATCAGACTGAAGAGGAGCTACTGTTCTTGTCAGTTTCCTAAGCAGAGTTGAACATGATATGGCCCGTGTGTGTAGGAAGCACAGTTCTTATGTTCTGAGCAAGCTCACTGTTCTGGCCCTATAGGAAACACAGTAGAGTAGAAGCGTGCTCTTTTCTCAAAAGCAGAGTGTGTTTTTGTAAGGCAAGCTAGCGTTTGTTTCCTAGTCCTAAATGGAGTTGAATCACATGCAGTTTCTGGTCTTACGAACAAGAGTTGTTTTCAGGTAAGGAAAGACTCTATTGCGCTCCCATGCCCTACACAAGGCAAATAGCATTGGCGTCTTTTCCCAGCAAGTACAGTGTATTGGACTGAAGAGGAGCTACTGTTTTTGTCAGTTTCCTAAGCAGAGTTGAACTAGATATGGCCCGTGTGTAGGAAGCACAGTTCTTTTGTTCTGAGCAAGCTCACTCTTCTGGCCCTATAGAAAACACAGTAGAGTAGAAGAGTGCTCTTTCCACAAAAGCAGAGTGTGTTTCTTGTAAGGTGAGCTAGCTTTTGTTTCCCAGTCCTAAATGGAGTTGAATCACATGCAGTTTCTGGTCCTACGAGCAAGAGTTGTTTTACAGTAAGAAGAGTCACTATTGCGCTGCCATTGCCATACACAGGACAAATAGCACTGGCGTCTGTTCCCAGCTGGTACAGTGTATTGGACTGAAGAGGATCTACTGTTCTTGTCAGGTTCCTAAGCAGAATTGAACTAGATATGGTCGTGTATGTAGGAATCACAGTTCTTTTGTTCTGAGCAGGCTCACTGTTCGGACCCCATAGGAAACAGAGAAGAGTAGAAGAGTGCTCTTTTCTCAAAAGCAGAGTGTGTTTCTTGTAAGGCGAGCTAGCGTTTGTTTCCCAGTCCTAAATGGAGTTGAGTCACATGCAGTTTCTGGTCCTATGAGCAAGACTTGTTTTCTGGTAAGACGAGTCACTATTGTGCTCGTTTTGCCATACACAGTGCAAATAGCACTCATGTCTGTTCCCCGCAACTACACTGTATTGGACTGAAGAGGAGCTGCTGTTCTTGTCAGTTTCCTAAGCAGAGTTGAACTAGATATGGCCCGTGTGTGTAGGAAACACAGTTGTTTTGTTCTGAGCAAGCTCACTGTTCGGACCCCATAGGAAGCACAGTAGAGTAGAAGAGTGCTCTTTTCTCAAAAGCAAAGTGTGTTTCATGTAAGGCGAGCTAGCATTTGTTTCCCAGTCCTAAATGGAGTTGAATCACATGCAATTTCTGGTCCTACGAGCAAGAGCTGTTTTCTGGTAAAGAAAGTCACTATTGTGCTCCCATTGCCATACACAGTGCAAATAGGACTCGCGTCTGTTCCCAGCAAGTACAGTGTATCGGACTGAAGAGGAGCTACTGTTCTTGTCAGGTTCCTAAGCAGAGTTGAACTAGATATGGCCCGTGTGTATTAAGCACAGTTCTTTTGTTCTGAGCAAGCTCACTGTTCTGGCCCTATAGGAAACACAGTGGAGTAGAAGAGTGCTCTTTTCCCTAAAGCAGAGTGTGTTTCTTGTAAGGTGAGCTAGCTTTTGTTTGCCAGTCCTAAATGGAGTTGAATCACATGCAGTTTCTGGTCCTACGAGCAAGAGTTGTTTTATGGTAAGAAGAGTCACTATTGTGCTGCCATTGCCATACACAGGACAAATAGCACTGGCGTCTGTTCCCAGGAAGTACAGTGTATTGGACTGAAGAGGATGTACTGTTCTTGTCAGGTTCCTAAGCAGAATTCAACTAGTTATGGCCGTGTGTGTAGGAAGCACAGTTCTTTTGTTCTGAGCAAGCTCACTGTTCAGACCCAATAGGAAACACAGTAGAGTAAAAGAGTGCTCTTTTCTCAAAAGCAGAGTGTGTTTCTTGTAAGGCGCGCTAGCATTTGTTTCCCAATCCTAAATGGAGTTGAGTCACATGCAGTTTTCTGTCCTATGAGCAAGAGTTGTTTACTGGTAAGACGAGTCACTATTGTGCTCCAATTGCCATACACAGTGCAAATAGCACTCGCGTCTGTTCCCCGAAAGTACAGTGTATTGGACTGAAGAGGAGCTACTGTTCTTCTCAGTTTCCTAAGCAGAGTTGAACTAGATATGGCCCGTGTGTGTAGGAAGCACAGTTCTTTTGTTCTGAGCAGGCTCACTGTTCTGACCCCATAGGAAGCACAGTAGAGTAGAAGAGTGCTCTTTTCTCAAAAGCAGAGTGTGTTTCATGTAAGGCGAGCTAGCATTTGTTTCCCAGTCCTAAATGGAGTTGAATCACATGCAGTTTCTGGTCCTACGAGCAAGAGTTGTTTTATGGTAAGAAGAGTCACTATTGCGCTGCCATTGCCATACACAGGACAAATAGCACTGGCGTCTCTTCCCAGCAAGTACAGTGTATTGGACTGAAGAGGATCTACTGTTCTTGTCAGGTTCCTAAGCAGAATTGAACTAGATATGGCCGTGTGTGTAGGAAGCACAGTTATTATGTTCTGAGCAAGTTCACTCTTCTGGCCCTATAGGAAACACAGTAGAGTAGAAGAGTGCTCTTTTCTCAAAAGCAGAGTGAGTTTTTGTAAGGCGAGCTAGCGTTTGTTTCCTAGTCCTAAATGGAGTTGAATCACATGCAGTTTCTGGTCCTATGAACAAGAATTGTTTTATGGTAAAAAAGTCACTATTGCGCTCCCATTGCCCTACACAAGGCAAATAGCACTCGCGTCTTTTCCCAGCAAGTACAGTGTATTGGACTGAATAGGAGCTACTGTTCTTGTCAGTTTACTAAGCAGAGTTGAACTAGATATGGTCCGTGTGTGTAGGAAGCACAGTTCTTTGGTCTGAGCAAGCTCACTATTTGGACCCCATAGGAAAGACAGTAGAGTAGAAGAGTGCCCTTTTCTCTAAAGCAGAGTGTGTTTCTTGTAAGGCGAGCTACTGTTTGTTTCCCATTCCTAAATGGAGTGGAATCACATGCAGTTTCTGGTCCTACGAGCAAGAGTTGTTTTCTGGTAAGGAAAGTCACTATTGTGCTCCCATTGCCATACACAGTGCAAATAGCCCTCCCATCTTTTCCCAGCAAGTGCAGTGTATTGGACTGAATAGGAGCTACCGTTCTTGTCAGTTTACTAAGCAGAGTTGAACTAGATATGGCCGTGTGAGTAGGAAGTACAGTTTTTTTGTTCTGAGCAAGCTCACTGTTCGGAACACATAGGAAACACAGTAGAGTAGAAGAGTGCTCTTTTCTCAAAAGCAGAGTGTGTTTCATGTAAGGCGAGCTAGCATTTGTTTCCCAGTCCTAAATGGAGATGATCATATGCAGTTTCTGGTCCTACGATCAAGAGTTGTTTTCTGGTAAGGAAAGTCACTATTGCGCTCCCATTGCCATACACAGTGCTAATAGCACTCGCATCTGTTCCCAGCAAGTACAGTGTATCGGACTGAAGAGGAGCTACTGTTCTTGTCAGTTTCCTAAGCAGAGTTGAACTAGTTATGGCCCGTGTGTAGGAAGCACAGTTCTTTTGTTCTGAGCAAGCTCACTGTTCTGGCCCTATAGGAAACACAGTAGAGTGGAAGAGTGCTCTTTTCTCTAAAGCAGAGTTTGTTTCTCTGAAGGCCAGCTAGCGTTTGTTTCCCAGTCCTAAATGGAGTTGAATCACATGCAGTTTCTAGTCCTACGAGCAAGAGTTGTTTTCTGGTAAGAAGAGTCACTATTGCGCTGCCATTGCCATACATAGGACAAATAGCACTGGCGTCTGTTCCCAGCAAGTACAGTGTATTGGACTGAAGAGGATCTACTGTTCTTGTCAGGTTCCTAAGCCGAATTGAACTAGATATGGCCGTGTGTAGGAAGCACAGTTTTTTTGTTCTGAGCAAGCTCACTGTTCGGAACACATAGGAAACACAGTAGAGTAGAAGAGTGCTCTTTTCTCAAAATCAGAGTGTGTTTCTTGTAAGGCAAGATAGCGTTTGTTTCCCAGCAAGAAATGGAGTTGAATCTCATGCAGTTTCTGGTCCTATGAGCAAGAGTTGTTTTCTGGTAAGAAGAGTCACTATTGAGCTCCCATTGCCATACACAGTGCAAATAGCACTCGCGTCTGTTCCCAGCAAGTACAGTGTATTGAACTGAAGAGGAGCTACTGTTCTTGTCAGTTTCCTAAGCAGACTTGAACTAGATATGGCCCGTGTGTGTAGGAAGCCCATTCTTTTGTTCTGAGCAAGCTCACTGTTCGGACCCGTTAGGAAACACAATAGAGTAGAAGAGTGCTCTTTTCTCAAATGCAGAGTGTGTTTCATGTAAGGCGAGCTAGCATTTGTTTCCCAGTCCTAAATGGAGTTGTATCACATGCAGTATCTGGTCCTACGAGCAAGAGTTGTTTTCTGGTAAGAAGAGTCACTATTGCGCTGCCATTGCCATACACACGACTAATAGCACTGGCGTCTGTTCCCAGCAAGTACAGTGTATTGGACTGTAGAGGATCTACTGTTCTTGTCAGGTTCCTAAGCAGAATTGAACTAGATATGGCCGTGTGTGTAAGAAGCACAGTTCTTTTGTTCTGAGCAAGCTCACTTTTCGGAACACATAGGAAACAGAGTAGAGTAGAAGAGTGCTCTTTTCTCAAAAGCAGAGTGTGTTTTTGTAAGGCGAGCTAGCATTTGTTTCCTAGTCCTAAATGGAGTTGAATCACATGCAGTTTCTGGTCCTATGAACAAGAGTTGCTTTCTGGTAAGGAAAGTCACTATTGCGCTCCCATTGCCCTTTACAAGGCAAATAGCACTCGCGTCTTTTCCCAGCAAGTACAGTGTATTGGACTGAATAGGAGCTACTGTTCTTGTCAGTTTTCTAAGCAGCATTGAACTAGATATGGTCTGTGCGTGTAGGAAGCACAGTTCTTTTGTTCTGAGCAAGCTCACTGTTTGGACCCCATAGGAAACACAGTAGAGTAGAAGAGTGCTCTTTTCTCAAAAGCAGAGTGTGTTTCATGTAAGGCGAGCTAGCATTTGTTTCCCAGTCCTAAATGGAGTTGATCATATGCAGTTTCTGGTCCTACGATCAAGAATTGTTTTCTGGTAAGGAAAGTCACTATTGCGCTCCCATTGCCATACACAGTGCAAATAGCACTCGCGTCTGTTCCCAGCAAGTACAGTGTATCGGACTGAAGAGGATCTACTGTTCTTGTCAGGTTCCTAAGCAGACTTGAACTAGATATGGCCGTGTGTGTGGAAGCACAGTTTTTTTGTTCTGAGCAAGCTCACTTTTCGGAACACATAGGAAACACAGTAGAGAAGAAGAGTCCTCTTTTCTCTAAAGCAGAGTGTGTTTTTGTAAGGCGAGCTAGCGTTTGTTTCCTAGTCCTAAATGGAGTTGAATCACATGCAGTTTCTGGTCCTATGAACAAGAGTTGTTTTCTGGTAAAAAAAGTCACTATTGCGCTCCCATTGCCCTTTACAAGGCAAATAGCACTCGCGTCTTTTCCCATCAAGTACAGTGTATTGGACTGAATAGGAGCTACTGTTCTTGTCAGTTTACTAAGCAGAATTGAACTAGATATGGTCCGTGCGTGTAGGAAGTACAGTTCTTTTGTACTGAGCAAGCTCACTGTTTGGACCCCATAGGAAACACAGTAGAGTAGAAGAGTGCTCTTTTCTCAAAAGCAGAGTGTGTTTCTTGGAAGTCGTGCTAGCATTTCTTTCCCAGTTCTCAATGGAGTTGAGTAACATGCAGTTTTTTGTCCTACGAGCAAGAGTTGTTTTCCGGTAAGTCAAGTCACTATTGTGCTCCAATTGCCATACACAGTGCAAATAGCCCTCGCGTATGTTCCCAGCAAGTACAGTGTATCGGACTGAAGAGCATCTACTGTTCTTGTCAATTTCCTAAGCAGAGTTGAACTAGTTATGGCCCGTGTGTAGGAAGCACAGTTTTTTTGTTCTGAGCAAGCTCACTGTTCTGGCCCTATAGGAAACACAGTAGAGTAGAAGAGTGCTCTTTTTTCAAAAGCAGAGTGTGTTTCTTGTAAAGCGAGCTAGAGTTTGTTTCCCAGTCCTAAATGGAGTGGAATCACATGCAGTTTCTGGTCCTACGAGCAAGAGTTGTTTTCTGGTAAGAAGAGTCACTACTGTGCTGCCATTGCCATACAAAGGACAAATAGCATTGGCGTCTGTTCCCAGCAAGTACAGTGTATTGGACTGAAGAGGATCTACTCTTTTTGTCAGGTTCCTAAACAGAATTGAACTAGATATGGCCGTGTGTGGAGGAAGCACAGTTCTTTTGTTCTGAGCAAGCCCATTGTTCGGACCCCATAGGAAACACAGTAGAGTAGAAGAGTGCTATTTTATCAAAAGCAGAGTGTGTTTCTTGTAAGGCGAGCTAGCATTTGTTTCCCAGTCCTAAATGGAGTTGAGTCACATGCAGTTTTTTGTCCTACGAGCAAGAGTTGTTTTCTGGTAAGACAAGTCACTATTGTGCTCCAATTGCCATACACAGTGCAAATAGCACTCGCGTCTGTTCCCCGCAAGTACAGTGTATTGGACGGAAGAGGAGCTACTGTTCTTGTCAGCTTCCTAAGCAGAGTTGAACTAGATATGGCCCATGTGTAGGAAGCACAGTTCTTTTGTTCTGAGCAAGCTCTCTATTCTGGCCCTATAGGAAACACAGTAGAGTAGAAGAGTGCTCTTTTCTCAAAAGCAGAGTGTGTTTCATGTAAGGCGAGCTAGCATTTGTTTTCCAGTCCTAAATGGAGTTGAATCACATGAAGTTTCTGGTCTTACGAGCAAGAGTTGTTTTACGGTAAGGAAAGTCACTATTGTGCTCCCATTGCCATACACAGTGCAAATAGCACTCGCGTCTGTTCCCAGCAAGTACAGTGTATCGGACTGAAGAGGAGCTACTGTTCTTGTCAGTTTCCTAAGCAGAGTTGAACTAGATATGGCCCATGTGTAGGAAGCACAGTTCTTTTGTTCTGAGCAAGCTCACTATTCTGGCCCTATAGGAAACACAGTAGAGTAGAAGAGTGCTCTTTTCTCTAAAGCAGACTGTGTTTCTTGTAAGGCGAGCTAATATTTGTTTCCCAGTCCTAAATGGAGTTGAGTCACATGCAGTTTTTTGTCCTACGAGCAAGAGTTGTTTTCTGGTAAGACGAGTCACTATTGTGCTCCAATTGCCATACACAGTGCAAATAGCACTCGCGTCTGTTCCCCGCAAGTACAGTGTATTGGACAGAAGAGGAGCTACTACTCTGGTCAGTTTTCTAAGCAGAGTTGAACTAGATATGGCCCGTGTGTGTAGGAAGCACAGTTCTTTTGTTCTGAGCAAGCTCACTGTTCGGACCCTATAGGAAACACAGTAGAGTAGAAGAGTGCTCTTTTCTCAAAAGCAGAGTGTGTTTCATGTAAGGCGAGCTAGCATTTGTTTCCCAGTCCTAAATGGAGTTGAATCACATGAAGTTTCTGGTCTTACGAGCAAGAGTTGTTTTCTGGTAAGGAAAGTCACTATTGCGCTCCCATTGCCAAACACAGTGCAAATAGCACTCGCTTCTGTTCCCAGCAAGTACAGTGTATTGGACTGAAGAGGAGCTACTGTTCTTGTCAGTTTCCTAAACAGAGTTGAACTAGATATGGCCCGTGTATAGGAAGCAAAGTTCTTTTGTTCTGAGCAAGCTCACTGTTCTGGCCCTATAGGAAACACAGTAGAGTAGAAGAGTGCTCTTTTCTCTAAAGCAGAGTGTGTTTCTTGTAAGGCGAGCTAGCTTTTGTTTCCCAGTCCTAAATGGAGTTGAATCACATGCGGTTCCTGGTCATACGAGCAGGAGTTGTTTTCTGGTAAGAAGAGTCACTATTTCGCTGCCATTGCCATACACAGGACAAACAGCACTGGCGTCTTTTCCCAGCAATTACAGTGTATTGGACTGAAGAGGATCTACTGTTCTTGTCAGGTTCCGAAGCAGAATTGAACTAGATATGGCCGTGTGTGTAGGAAGCACAGTTCTTTTGTTCTGAGCAAGCTCACTGTTCTGGCCCTATAGGAAACACAGTAGAGTAGAAGAGTGCTCTTTTCTCAAAATCAGAGTGTGTTTCTTTTAAGGCGAGCTAGCGTTTGTTTCCCAGTCCTAAATGGAGTGGAATGACATGCAGTTTCTGGTCCTACGAGCAAGAGTTGTTTTCTGGTAAGAAGAGACACTATTGCATTGCCATTGCCATACACAGGACAAATAGCACTGGCGTCTGTTCCCAGCAAGTACAGTGTATTGGACTGAAGAGGATCTACTGTTCTTGTCAGGTTCCTAAGCAGATTTGAACTAGATATGCCCGTGTGTGTAGGAAGCACAGTTCTTTTGTTCTGAGCAAGCTCACTGTTCAGAACCCATAGGAAACACAGTAGAGTAGAAGAGTGCTCTTTTCTCAAAAGCAGAGTGTGTTTCATGTAAGGCGAGCTAGCATTTGTTTCCCAGTCCTAAATGGAGTTGAATCACATGAAGTTTCTGGTCTTATGAGCAAGAGTTGTTTTCTGGTAAGGAAAGTCACTATTGCGCTCCCATTGTCATACACAGTGCAAATAGCACTCGCGTCTGTTCCCAGCAAGTACAGTGTATCGGACTGAAGAGGAGCTACTGTTCTTGTCAGTTTCCTAAGCAGAGTTGAACTAGATATGGCCCATGTGTAGGAAGCACAGTTCTTTTGTTCTGAGCAAGCTCACTATTTTGGCCCTATAGGAAACACAGTAGAGTAGAAGAGTGCTCTTTTCTCTAAAGCAAAGTGTGTTTCTTGTAAGGTGAGCTAGCTTTTGTTTCCCAGTCATAAATGGTGTTGAATCACATGCAGTTTCTGATCCTACGAGCAAGAGTTGTTTTCTAGTATGAAGAGTCACTATTGCGCTGCCATTGTCATACACAGGACAAACAGCACTGGTGTCTGTGCCCAGCAATTACAGTGTACTGGACTGAAGAGGATCTACTCTCCTTGTCAGGTTCCTAAGCAGAATTGAACTAGATATGGCCGTGTATAGGAAGCACAGTTCTTTTGTTCTGAGCAAGCTCACTGTTCTGGCCCTATAGGAAACACAGTAGAGTAGAAGAGTGCTCTTTCCTCAAAAGCAGAGTGTGTTTCTTGTAAGGCGAGCTAGTATTTGTTTTCCAGTCCTAAATGGAGTTGAGTCACATGCAGTTTTTTGTCCTACGAGCAAGAGTTGTTTTCTGGTAAGACGAGTCACTATTGTGCTCCAATTGCCATACACAGTGCAAATAGCACTCGCGTGTGTTCCCCGCAAGTACAGTGTATTGGACAGAAGAGGAGCTACTGTTCTTGTCAGTTTCCTAAGCAGAGTTGAACTAGATATGGCCCGTGTGTGTAAGAAGCACAGTTCTTTTGTTCTGAGCAAGCTCACTGTTCGGACCCCATAGGAAACACAGTAGAGTAGAAGAGTGCTCTTTTCTCAAAAGCAGAGTGTGTTTCATGTAAGGCGATCTAGCATTTGTTTCCCAGTCCTAAATGGAGTTGAATCACATGAAGTTTCTGGTCTTACGAGCAAGAGTTGTTTTCTGGTAAGGAAAGTCACTATTGCGCTCCCATTGCCATACACAGTGCAAATAGCACTCGCGTCTGTTCCCAGCAAGTACAGTGTATCGGACTGAAGAGGAGCTACTGTTCTTCTCAGTTTCCTAAGCAGAGTTGAACTAGATATGGCCCGTGTGTAGGAAGCACAGTTCTTTTGTTCTGAGCAAGCTCACTGTTTGGACCCCATAGGAAACACAGTAGAGTAGAAGAGTGCTCTTTTCTCAAAAGCAGAGTGTGTTTCTTGTAAAGCGAGCTAGAGTTTGTTTCCCAGTCCTAAATGGAGTGGAATCACATGCAGTTTCTGGTCCTACGAGCAAGATTTGTTTTCTGGTAAGAAGAGTCACTATTGCGCTGCCATTGCCATACACAGGACAAATAGCACTGGCGTCTGTTCCCAGCAAGTGCAGTGTATTGAACAGAAGAGGATCTACTGTTCTTGTCAGGTTCCTAAGCAGACTTGAACTAGATATGGCTGTGTGTGTAGGAAGCATAGTTTTTTTGTTCTGAGCAAGCTCACTTTTCGGAACACATAGGAAACACAGTAGAGTAGAAGAGTGCTCTTTTCTCAATAGCAGAGTGTGTTTTGTAAGGCGTGCTAGCGTTTGTTTCCTAGTCCTAAATGGAGTTGAATCACATGTAGTTTCTGGTCCTATGAACAAGAGTTGTTTTCTGGTAAGGAAAGTCACTATTGCGCTCCCATTGCCCTTTACAAGGCAAATAGCACTCGCGTCTTTTCCCAGCAAGTACAGTGTATTGGACTGAATAGGAGCTACTGTTCTTGTCAGTTTACTAAGCAGAATTGAACTAGATATGGTCCGTGCGTGTAGGAAGCACAGTTCTTTTGTTCTGAGCAAGCTCACTGTTTGGACCCCATAGGGAACACAGTAGAGTAGAAGAGTGCTCTTTTCTCAAAAGCAGAGTGTGTTTCTTGGAAGTCGAGCAAGCATTTCTTTCCCAGTCCTAAATGGAGTTGAATCACATGCAGTTTCTGGTCCTCCGAGCAGGAGTTGTTTTCTGCTAAGACAAGTCACTATTGTGCTCCCATTGCCAGACACAGTGCAAATAGCACTCACGTCTGTTCCCCGCAAGTACAGTGTATTGGACTGAAGAGGAGCTACTGTTCTTGTTGGTTTCCTAAGCAGAGTTGAACTAGATATGGCCCGTGTGTGTAGGAAGCCCATTCTTTTGTTCTGAGCAAGCTCACTGTTCGGACCCGTTAGGAAACCCAATAGAGTAGAAGAGTGCTCTTTTCTCAAATGCAGAGTGTGTTTCATGTAAGGCGAGCTAGCATTTGTTTCCCAGTCCTAAATGGAGTTGTATCACATGCAGTATCTGGTCCTACGAGCAAGAGTTGTTTTCTGGTAAGAAGAGTCACTATTGCGCTGCCATTGCCATACACACGACTAATAGCACTGGCGTCTGTTCCCAGCAAGTACAGTGTATCGGACTGAAGAGCATCTACTGTTCTTGTCAGTTTCCTAAGCAGAGTTGAACTAGTTATGGCCCGTGTGTAGGAAGCACAGTTTTTTTGTTCTGAGCAAGCTCACTGTTCTGGCCCTATAGGAAACACAGTATAGTAGAAGAGTGCTCTTTTCTCAAAAGCAGAGTGTGTTTTTGTAAGGCGAGCTAGCATTTGTTTCCTAGTCCTAAATGGAGTTGAATCACATGCAGTTTCTGGTCCTATGAACAAGAGTTGCTTTCTGGTAAGGAAAGTCACTATTGCGCTCCCATTGCCCTTTACAAGGCAAATAGCACCCCCGTCTTTTCCCAGCAAGTACAGTGTATTGGACTGAATAGGAGCTACTGTTCTTGTCAGTTTTCTAAGCAGCATTGAACTAGATATGGTCCGTGCGTGTAGGAAGCACAGTTCTTTTGTTCTGAGCAAGCTCACTGTTCTGGCCCTATAGGAAACACAGTAGAGTAGAAGAGTGCTCTTTTCTCAAAAGCAGAGTGTGTTTCATGTAAGGCGAGCTAGCATTTGTTTCCCAGTCCTAAATGGAGTTGATCATATGCAGTTTCTGGTCCTACGATCAAGAATTGTTTTCTGGTAAGGAAAGTCACTATTGCGCTCCCATTGCCAAACACAGTGCAAATAGCACTCGCTTCTGTTCCCAGCAAGTACAGTGTATTGGACTGAAGAGGAGCTACTGTTCTTGTCAGTTTCCTAAACAGAGTTGAACTAGATATGGCCCGTGTATAGGAAGCAAAGTTCTTTTGTTCTGAGCAAGCTCACTGTTCTGGCCCTATAGGAAACACAGTAGAGTAGAAGAGTGCTCTTTTCTCTAAAGCAGAGTGTGTTTCTTGTAAGGCGAGCTAGCTTTTGTTTCCCAGTCCTAAATGGAGTTGAATCACATGCAGTTCCTGGTCGTACGAGCAGGAGTTGTTTTCTGGTAAGAAGAGTCACTATTTCGCTGCCATTGCCATACACAGGACAAACAGCACTGGCGTCTGTTCCCAGCAATTACAGTGTATTGGACTGAAGAGGATCTACTGTTCTTGTCAGGTTCCGAAGCAGAATTGAACTAGATATGGCCGTGTGTGTAGGAAGCACAGTTCTTTTGTTCTGAGCAAGCTCACTGTTCTGGCCCTATAGGAAACACAGTAGAGTAGAAGAGTGCTCTTTTCTCAAAATCAGAGTGTGTTTCTTTTAAGGCGAGCTAGCGTTTGTTTCCCAGTCCTAAATGGAGTGGAATGACATGCAGTTTCTGGTCCTACGAGCAAGAGTTGTTTTCTGGTAAGAAGAGACACTATTGCATTGCCATTGCCATACACAGGACAAATAGCACTGGCGTCTGTTCCCAGCAAGTACAGTGTATTGGACTGAAGAGGATCTACTGTTCTTGTCAGGTTCCTAAGCAGACTTGAACTAGATATGCCCGTGTGTGTAGGAAGCACAGTTCTTTTGTTCTGAGCAAGCTCACTGTTCAGAACCCATAGGAAACACAGTAGAGTAGAAGAGTGCTCTTTTCTCAAAAGCAGAGTGTGTTTCATGTAAGGCGAGCTAGCATTTGTTTCCCAGTCCTAAATGGAGTTGAATCACATGAAGTTTCTGGTCTTATGAGCAAGAGTTGTTTTCTGGTAAGGAAAGTCACTATTGCGCTCCCATTGTCATACACAGTGCAAATAGCACTCGCGTCTGTTCCCAGCAAGTACAGTGTATCGGACTGAAGAGGAGCTACTGTTCTTGTCAGTTTCCTAAGCAGAGTTGAACTAGATATGGCCCATGTGTAGGAAGCACAGTTCTTTTGTTCTGAGCAAGCTCACTATTTTGGCCCTATAGGAAACACAGTAGAGTAGAAGAGTGCTCTTTTCTCTAAAGCAAAGTGTGTTTCTTGTAAGGTGAGCTAGCTTTTGTTTCCCAGTCATAAATGGTGTTGAATCACATGCAGTTTCTGATCCTACGAGCAAGAGTTGTTTTCTAGTATGAAGAGTCACTATTGCGCTGCCATTGTCATACACAGGACAAACAGCACTGGTGTCTGTGCCCAGCAATTACAGTGTACTGGACTGAAGAGGATCTACTGTCCTTGTCAGGTTCCTAAGCAGAATTGAACTAGATATGGCCGTGTATAGGAAGCACAGTTCTTTTGTTCTGAGCAAGCTCACTGTTCTGGCCCTATAGGAAACACAGTAGAGTAGAAGAGTGCTCTTTCCTCAAAAGCAGAGTGTGTTTCTTGTAAGGCGAGCTAGTATTTGTTTTCCAGTCCTAAATGGAGTTGAGTCACATGCAGTTTTTTGTCCTACGAGCAAGAGTTGTTTTCTGGTAAGACGAGTCACTATTGTGCTCCAATTGCCATACACAGTGCAAATAGCACTCGCGTGTGTTCCCCGCAATACAGTGTATTGGACAGAAGAGGAGCTACTGTTCTTGTCAGTTTCCTAAGCAGAGTTGAACTAGATATGGCCCGTGTGTGTAGGAAGCACAGTTCTTTTGTTCTGAGCAAGCTCACTGTTCGGACCCCATAGGAAACACAGTAGAGTAGAAGAGTGCTCTTTTCTCAAAAGCAGAGTGTGTTTCATGTAAGGCGATCTAGCATTTGTTTCCCAGTCCTAAATGGAGTTGAATCACATGAAGTTTCTGGTCTTACGAGCAAGAGTTGTTTTCTGGTAAGGAAAGTCACTATTGCGCTCCCATTGCCATACACAGTGCAAATAGCACTCGCGTCTGTTCCCAGCAAGTACAGTGTATCGGACTGAAGAGGAGCTACTGTTCTTCTCAGTTTCCTAAGCAGAGTTGAACTAGATATGGCCCGTGTGTAGGAAGCACAGTT
The DNA here is from genome assembly GCF_949786415.1 of Peromyscus eremicus. Taxonomy (NCBI): domain Eukaryota; kingdom Metazoa; phylum Chordata; class Mammalia; order Rodentia; family Cricetidae; genus Peromyscus; species Peromyscus eremicus. Next base: position 21,769 of record NW_026735688.1, read on the forward strand.
CTTTTGTTCTGAGCAAGCTCACTGTTTGGACCCCATAGGAAACACAGTAGAGTAGAAGAGTGCTCTTTTCTCAAAAGCAGAGTGTGTTTCTTGTAAAGCGAGCTAGAGTTTGTTTCCCAGTCCTAAATGGAGTGGAATCACATGCAGTTTCTGGTCCTACGAGCAAGATTTGTTTTCTGGTAAGAAGAGTCACTATTGCGCTGCCATTGCCATACACAGGACAAATAGCACTGGCGTCTGTTCCCAGCAAGTGCAGTGTATTGAACAGAAGAGGATCTACTGTTCTTGTCAGGTTCCTAAGCAGACTTGAACTAGATATGGCTGTGTGTGTAGGAAGCACAGTTTTTTTGTTCTGAGCAAGCTCACTTTTCGGAACACATAGGAAACACAGTAGAGTAGAAGAGTGCTCTTTTCTCAATAGCAGAGTGTGTTTTTGTAAGGCGTGCTAGCGTTTGTTTCCTAGTCCTAAATGGAGTTGAATCACATGCAGTTTCTGGTCCTATGAACAAGAGTTGTTTTCTGGTAAGGAAAGTCACTATTGCGCTCCCATTGCCCTTTACAAGGCAAATAGCACTCGCGTCTTTTCCCAGCAAGTACAGTGTATTGGACTGAATAGGAGCTACTGTTCTTGTCAGTTTACTAAGCAGAATTGAACTAGATATGGTCCGTGCGTGTAGGAAGCACAGTTCTTTTGTTCTGAGCAAGCTCACTGTTTGGACCCCATAGGGAACACAGTAGAGTAGAAGAGTGCTCTTTTCTCAAAAGCAGAGTGTGTTTCTTGGAAGTCGAGCAAGCATTTCTTTCCCAGTCCTAAATGGAGTTGAATCACATGCAGTTTCTGGTCCTCCGAGCAGGAGTTGTTTTCTGCTAAGACAAGTCACTATTGTGCTCCCATTGCCAGACACAGTGCAAATAGCACTCACGTCTGTTCCCCGCAAGTACAGTGTATTGGACTGAAGAGGAGCTACTGTTCTTGTTGGTTTCCTAAGCAGAGTTGAACTAGATATGGCCCGTGTGTGTAGGAAGCCCATTCTTTTGTTCTGAGCAAGCTCACTGTTCGGACCCGTTAGGAAACCCAATAGAGTAGAAGAGTGCTCTTTTCTCAAATGCAGAGTGTGTTTCATGTAAGGCGAGCTAGCATTTGTTTCCCAGTCCTAAATGGAGTTGTATCACATGCAGTATCTGGTCCTACGAGCAAGAGTTGTTTTCTGGTAAGAAGAGTCACTATTGCGCTGCCATTGCCATACACACGACTAATAGCACTGGCGTCTGTTCCCAGCAAGTACAGTGTATCGGACTGAAGAGCATCTACTGTTCTTGTCAGTTTCCTAAGCAGAGTTGAACTAGTTATGGCCCGTGTGTAGGAAGCACAGTTTTTTTGTTCTGAGCAAGCTCACTGTTCTGGCCCTATAGGAAACACAGTATAGTAGAAGAGTGCTCTTTTCTCAAAAGCAGAGTGTGTTTTTGTAAGGCGAGCTAGCATTTGTTTCCTAGTCCTAAATGGAGTTGAATCACATGCAGTTTCTGGTCCTATGAACAAGAGTTGCTTTCTGGTAAGGAAAGTCACTATTGCGCTCCCATTGCCCTTTACAAGGCAAATAGCACCCCCGTCTTTTCCCAGCAAGTACAGTGTATTGGACTGAATAGGAGCTACTGTTCTTGTCAGTTTTCTAAGCAGCATTGAACTAGATATGGTCCGTGCGTGTAGGAAGCACAGTTCTTTTGTTCTGAGCAAGCTCACTGTTTGGACCCCATAGGAAACACAGTAGAGTAGAAGAGTGCTCTTTTCTCAAAAGCAGAGTGTGTTTCATGTAAGGCGAGCTAGCATTTGTTTCCCAGTCCTAAATGGAGTTGATCATATGCAGTTTCTGGTCCTACGATCAAGAATTGTTTTCTGGTAAGGAAAGTCACTATTGCGCTCCCATTGCCATACATAGTGCAAATAGCACTCGCGTCTGTTCCCAGCAAGTACAGTGTATCGGACTGAAGAGGATCTACTGTTCTTGTCAGGTTCCTAAGCAGACTTGAACTAGATATGGCCGTGTGTGCAGGAAGCACAGTTTTTTTGTTCTGAGCAAGCTCACTGTTCTGGCCCTATAGGAAACACAGTAGAGTAGAAGAGTGCTCTTTTCTCAAAAGCAGAGTGTGTTTCTTGTAAAGCTAGCTAGAGTTTGTTTCCCAGTCCTAAATGGAGTGGAATCACATGCAGTTTCTGGTCCTACGAACAAGATTTGTTTTCTGGTAAGAAGAGTCACTATTGCGCTGCCATTGCCATACACAGGACAAATAGCACTGGCGTCTGTTCCCAGCAAGTACAGTGTATTGAACTGAAGAGGATCTACTGTTCTTGTCAGGTTCCCAAGCAGACTTGAACTAGATATGGCCGTGTGTGTAGGAAGCACAGTTTTTTTGTTCTGAGCAAGCTCACTTTTCGGAACACATAGGAAACACAGTAGAGAAGAAGAGTCCTCTTTTCTCAAAAGCAGAGTGTGTTTTTGTAAGGCGAGCTAGCGTTTGTTTCCTAGTCCTAAATGGAGTTGTATCACATGCAGTTTCTGGTCCTATGAACAAGAGTTGTTTTCTTGTAAGGAAAGTCACTATTGCGCTCCCATTGCCCTTTACAAGGCAAATAGCACTCGCGTCTTTTCCCATCAAGTACAGTGTATTGGACTGAATAGGAGCTACTGTTCTTGTCAGTTTACTAAGCAGAATTGAACTAGATATGGTCCGTGCGTGTAGGAAGCACAGTTCTTTTGTACTGAGCAAGCTCACTGTTTGGACCCCATAGGAAACACAGTAGAGTAGAAGACTGCTCTTTTCTCAAAAGCAGAGTGTGTTTCTTGTAAAGCGAGCTAGAGTTTGTTTCCCAGTCCTAAATGGAGTGGAATCACATGCAGTTTCTGGTCCTACGAGCAAGAGTTGTTTTCTGGTAAGAAGAGTCACTATTGTGCTGCCATTGTCATACACAGGACAAATAGCATTGGCGTCTGTTCCCAGCAAGTACAGTGTATTGGACTGAAGAGGATCTACTCTTTTTGTCAGGTTCCTAAACAGAATTGAACTAGATATGGCCATGTGTGTAGGAAGCACAGTTCTTTTGTTCTGAGCAAGCCCATTGTTCGGACCCCATAGGAAACACAGTAGAGTAGAAGAGTGCTATTTTATCAAAAGCAGAGTGTGTTTCTTGTAAGGCGAGCTAGCATTTGTTTCCCAGTCCTAAATGGAGTTGAGTCACATGCAGTTTTTTGTCCTACGAGCAAGAGTTGTTTTCTGGTAAGACAAGTCACTATTGTGCTCCAATTGCCATACACAGTGCAAATAGCACTCGCGTCTGTTCCCCGCAAGTACAGTGTATTGGACGGAAGAGGAGCTACTGTTCTTGTCAGGTTCCTAAGCAGAAATGAACTAGGTATGGCCGTGTGTAGGAAGCACAGTTCTTTTGTTCTGAGCAAGTTCACTATTCTGGCCCTATAGGAAACACAGTAGAGTAGAAGAGTGCTCTTTTCTCAAAAGCAGAGTGTGTTTCATGTAAGGCGAGCTAGCATTTGTTTCCCAGTCCTAAATGGAGTTGAATCACATGAAGTTTCTGGTCTTACGAGCAAGAGTTGTTTTATGGTAAGGAAAGTCACTATTGCGCTCCCATTGCCATACACAGTGCAAATAGCACTCGCGTCTGTTCCCAGCAAGTACAGTGTATCGGACTGAAGAGGAGCTACTGTTCTTGTCAGTTTCCTAAGCAGAGTTGAACTAGATATGGCCCATGTGTAGGAAGCACAGTTCTTTTGTTCTGAGCAAGCTCACTATTCTGGCCCTATAGGAAACACAGTAGAGTAGAAGAGTGCTCTTTTCTCTAAAGCAAAGTGTGTTTCTTGTAAGGTGAGCTAGCTTTTGTTTCCCAGTCCTAAATGGTGTTGAATCACATGGAGTTTCTGATCCTAGGAGCAAGAGTTGTTTTCTGGTATGAAGAGTCACTATTGCGCTGCCATTGTCATACACAGGACAAATAGCACTGGCGTCTGTTCCCAGCAATTACAGTGTACTGGATTGAAGAGGATCTACTGTCCTTGTCAGGTTCCTAAGCAGACTTGAACTAGATATGGCCGTGTGTAGGAAGCACAGTTCTTTTGTTCTGAGCAAGCTCACTGTTCTGGCCCTATAGGAAACACAGTAGAGTAGAAGAGTGCTCTTTTCTCAAAAGCAGACTGTGTTTCTTGTAAGGCGAGCTAATATTTGTTTCCCAGTCCTAAATGGAGTTGAGTCACATGCAGTTTTTTGTCCTATGAGCAAGAGTTGTTTTCTGGTAAGACGAGTCACTATTGTGCTCCAATTGCCATACACAGTGCAAATAGCACTCGCGTCTGTTCCCCACAAGTACAGTGTATTGGACGGACGAGGAGCTACTACTCTGGTCAGTTTTCTAAGCAGAGTTGAACTAGATATGGCCCGTGTGTGTAGGAAGCACAGTTCTTTTGTTCTGAGCAAGCTCACTGTTCGGACCCTATAGGAAACACAGTAGAGTAGAAGAGTGCTCTTTTCTCAAAAGCAGAGTGTGTTTCATGTACGGCGAGCTAGCATTTGTTTCCCAGTCCTAAATGGAGTTGAATCACATGAAGTTTCTGGTCTTACCAGCAAGAGTTGTTTTCTGGTAAGGAAAGTCACTATTGCGCTCCCATTGCCAAACACAGTGCAAATAGCACTCGCTTCTGTTCCCAGCAAGTACAGTGTATTGGACTGAAGAGGAGCTACTGTTCTTGTCAGTTTCCTAAGCAGAGTTGAACTAGATATGGCCCGTGTGTAGGAAGCACAGTTCTTTTGTTCTGAGCAAGCTCACTGTTCTGGCCCTATAGGAAACACAGTAGAGTAGAAGAGTGCTCTTTTCTCTAAAGCAGAGTGTGTTTCTTGTAAGGCGAGCTAGCTTTTGTTTCCCAGTCCTAAATGGAGTTGAATCACATGCAGTTCCTGGTCATACGAGCAAGAGTTGTTTTCTGGTAAGAAGAGTCACTATTTCGCTGCCATTGCCATACACAGGACAAACAGCACTGGCGTCTGTTCCCAGCAATTACAGTGTATTGGACTGAAGAGGATCTACTGTTCTTGTCAGGTTCCGAAGCAGAATTGAACTAGATATGGCCGTGTGTGTAGGAAGCACAGTTCTTTTGTTCTGAGCAAGCTCACTGTTCTGGCCCTATAGGAAACACAGTAGAGTAGAAGAGTGCTCTTTTCTCAAAATCAGAGTGTGTTTCTTTTAAGGCGAGTTAGCGTTTGTTTCCCAGTCCTAAGTGGAGTGGAATGACATGCAGTTTCTGGTCCTACGAGCAAGAGTTGTTTTCTGGTAAGAAGAGACACTATTGCATTGCCATTGCCATACACAGGACAAATAGCACTGGCGTCTGTTCCAGGCAAGTACAGTGTATTGGACTGAAGAGGATCTACTGTTCTTGTCAGGTTCCTAAGCAGATTTGAACTAGATATGCCCGTGTGTGTAGGAAGCACAGTTCTTTTGTTCTGAGCAAGCTCACTGTTCAGACCTATAGGAAACACAGTAGAGTAGAAGAGTGCTCTTTTCTCAAAAGCAGAGTGTGTTTCATGTAAGGCGAGCTAGCATTTGTTTCCCAGTCCTAAATGGAGTTGAATCACATGAAGTTTCTGATCTTACGAGCAAGAGTTGTTTTCCGGTAAGGAAAGTCACTATTGCGCTCCCATTGTCATACACAGTGCAAATAGCACTCGCGTCTGTTCCCAGCAAGTACAGTGTATCGGACTGAAGAGGAGCTACTGTTCTTGTCAGTTTCCTAAGCAGAGTTGAACTAGATATGGCCCATGTGTAGGAAGCACAGTTCTTTTGTTCTGAGCAAGCTCACTATTTTGGCCCTATAGGAAACACAGTAGAGTAGAAGAGTGCTCTTTTCTCAAAAGCAGAGTGTGTTTCTTGTAAAGCGAGCTAGAGTTTGTTTCCCAGTCCTAAATGGAGTGGAATCACATGCAGTTTCTGGTCCTACGAGCAAGATTTGTTTTCTGGTAAGAAGAGTCACTATTGCGCTGCCATTGCCATACACAGGACAAATAGCACTGGCGTCTGTTCCCAGCAAGTGCAGTGTATTGAACTGAAGAGGATCTACTGTTCTTGTCAGGTTCCTAAGCAGACTTGAACTAGATATGGCTGTGTGTGTAGGAAGCACAGTTTTTTTGTTCTGAGCAAGCTCACTTTTCGGAACACATAGGAAACACAGTAGAGTAGAAGACTGCTCTTTTCTCAATAGCAGAGTGTGTTTTTGTAAGGCGTGCTAGCGTTTGTTTCCTAGTCCTAAATGGAATTGAATCACATGCAGTTTCTGGTCCTATGAACAAGAGTTGTTTTCTGGTAAGGAAAGTCACTATTGCGCTCCCATTGCCCTTTACAAGGCAAATAGCACTCGCGTCTTTTCCCAGCAAGTACAGTGTATTGGACTGAATAGGAGCTACTGTTCTTGTCAGTTTACTAAGCAGAATTGAACTAGATATGGTCCGTGCGTGTAGGAAGCACAGTTCTTTTGTTCTGAGCAAGCTCACTGTTTGGACCCCATAGGGAACACAGTAGAGTAGAAGAGTGCTCTTTTCTCAAAAGCAGAGTGTGTTTCTTGGAAGTCGAGCAAGCATTTCTTTCCCAGTCCTAAATGGAGTTGAGTCACATGCAGTTTTTTGTCCTACGAGCAAGAGTTGTTTTCTGCTAAGACAAGTCACTATTGTGCTCCCATTGCCAGACACAGTGCAAATAGCACTCGCGTCTGTTCCCAGCAAGTACAGTGTATCGGACTGAAGAGGAGCTACTGTTCTTGTCAGTTTCCTAAGCAGAGTTGAACTAGTTATGAACCGTGTGTAGGAAGCACAGTTCTTTTGTTCTGAGCAAGCTCACTGTTCTGGCCCTATAGGAAACACAGTAGAGTGGAAGAGTGCTCTTTTCTCAAAAGCAGAGTGTGTTTCTTGTAAAGCGAGCTAGCTTTTGTTTCCCAGTCCTAAATGGAGTGGAATCACATGCAGTTTCTGGTCCTACAAGCAAGAGTTGTTTTCTGATAAGAAGAGTCACTATTGTGCTGCCATTGCCATACACAGGACAAATAGCACTGGCGTCTGTTCCCAGCAAGTACAGTGTATTGGACTGAAGAGGATCTACTGTTATTGTCAGGTTCCTAAGCAGAAATGAAGTAGAAATGGCCGTGTGAGTAGGAAGCACATTTTTTTTGTCCCAGCAAGCTCACTGTTCGGAACACATAGGAAACACAGTAGAGTAGAAGAGTGCTCTTTTATCAAAAGCAGAGTGTGTTTCTTGGAAGTCCATCTAGCGTTTGTTTTCCAGTCCTAAAGGAGTTGAGTCACATGCAGTTTTTGTTCAACGAGCAAGAGTTGTTTTCTGGTAAGACAAGTCACTATTGTGCTCCATTTGCAATACACAGTGCAAATAGCACTCGCGTCTGTTCCCCGCAAGTACAGTGTATTGGACAGAAAAGGAGCTACTGTTCTTGTCAGTTTCCTAAGCAGAGTTGAACATGATATGGCCCGTGTGTGTAGGAAGCACAGTTCTTTTGTTCTGAGCAAGCTCACTGTTCTGGCCCTATAGGAAACACAGTAGAGTAGAAGATTGCTCTTTTCTCAAAATCAGAGTGTGTTTCTTTTAAGGCGAGCTAGCGTTTGTTTCCCAGTCCGAAATGGAGTGGAATGACATGAAGTTTCTGGTCCTACGAGCAAGAGTTGTTTTCTGGTAAGAAGAGACACTATTGCACTGCCATTGCCATACACAGGACAAATAGCACTGGCGTCTGTTCCCAGCAAGTACAGTGTATTGGACTGAAGAGGATCTACTGTTGTTGTCAGGTTCCTAAGCAGACTTGAACTAGATATGCCCGTGTGTGTAGGAAGCACAGTTTTTTTGTTCTGAGCAAGCTCACTGTTCGGAACACATAGGAAACACAGTAGAGTAGAAGAGTGCTCTTTTCTCAAAAACAGAGTGTGTTTCTTGTAAGGTGAGCTAGCGTTTGTTTCCCAGTCCTAAATGGAGTTGAATCACATGCAGTTTCTGGTCCTACGAGCAAGAGTTGTTTTCTGGTAAGAAGAGTCACTACTGCGCTGCAACTGCCATACACAGGACAAATAGCACTGGCGTCTGATCCCAGCAAGTACAGTGTATTGGACTGTAGAGGATCTACTGTTCTTGTCAGTTTCCTAAGCAGAGTTGAACTAGATATGGCCGTGTGTGTAGGAAGCACAGTTCTTTTGTTCTGAGCAAGCTCACTGTTCGGACCCCATAGGAAACACAGTAGAGTATAAGAGTGCTCTTTTCTCAAAAGCAGAGTGTGTTTCTTGTAAGGCGAGCTAGCGTTTGTTTCCCAGTCCTAAATGGAGTTGAATCACATGCAGTTTCTGGTCCTAAGAGCAAGAGTTGTTTTCTGGTAAGGAAAGTCAGTATTGCGCTCCCATTGCCATACATAGTGCAAATAACTATCACGTCTGTTCCCAGCAAGTACAGTGTATCGGACTGAAGAGGAGCTACTGTTCTTGTCAGTTTCCTAAGCAGAGTTGAACTAGATATGGCCCGTGAGTAGGAAGCACAGTTCTTTTGTTCTGAGCAAGCTCAGTGTTTGGACCCCATAGGAAACACAGTAGAGTAGAAGAGTGCTCTTTTCTCTAAAGCAGAATGTTTTTCTTGTAAGGCGAGCTAGCGTTTGTTTCCCAGTCCTAAATGAAGAGGAATCACATGCAGTTTCTGGTCCTATGAGCAAGAGTTGTTTTCTGGTAAGGAAAGTCACTATTGCACTCCCATTGCCTTACACTGTGCAAATAGCCCTCCCGTCTGTTCCCAGCAAGTACAGTGTATTGGACTGAAAAGGAGCTACTGTTCTTCTCAGGTTCCTAAGCAGACTTGAACTAGATATGGCTGTGTGTGTAGGAAGCACAGTTTTTTTGTTCTGAGCAAGCTCACTTTTCAGAACACATAGGAAACACAGTAGAGTAGAAGAGTGCTCTTTTCTCAAAAGCAGAGTGTGTTTTTGTAAGGCGTGCTAGTGTTTGTTTCCTAGTCCTAAATGGAGTTGAATCACTTGCAGTTTCTGGTCCTATGAACAAGAGTTGTTTTCTGGTAAGGAAAGTCACTATTGCGCTCCCATTGCCATACACAGTGCAAATAGCACTCGTGTCTGTTCCTAGCAAGTACAGTGTATCGGACTGAAGAGGAGCTACTGTTCTTGTCAGTTTCCTAAGCAGAGTTGAACTAGATATGGCCCATGTGTAGGAAGCACAGTTCTTTTGTTCTGAGCAAGCTCACTATTCTGGCCCTATACGAAACACAGTAGAGTAGAAGAGTGCTCTTTTCTCTAAAGCAAAGTGTGTTTCTTGTAAGGTGAGATAGCTTATGTTTCCCAGTCCTAAATGGTGTTGAATCACATGCAGTTTCTGATCCTACGAGCAAGAGTTGTTTTCTGGTATGAAGAGTCACTATTGCGCTGCCATTGCCATACACAGGACAAACAGCACTGGTGTCTGTTCCCAGCAATTACAGTGTACTGGACTGAAGAGGATCTACTGTCCTTGTCAGGTTCCTAAGCAGAATTGAACTAGATATGGCCGTGTATAGGAAGAACAGTTCTTTTGTTCTGAGCAAGCTCACTGTTCTGGCCCTATAGGAAACACAGTAGAGTACAAGAGTGCTCTTTCCTCAAAAGCAGAGTCTGTTTCTTGTAAGGCTAGCTAGTATTTGTTTTCCAGTCCTAAATGGAGTTGAGTCACATGCAGTTTTTTGTCCTACGAGCAAGAGTTGTTTTCTGGTAAGACGAGTCACTATTGTGCTCCAATTGCCATACACAGTGCAAATAGCACTCGCGTGTGTTCCCCGCAAGTACAGTGTATTGGACAGAAGAGGAGCTACTGTTCTTGTCAGTTTCCTAAGCAGAGTTGAACTAGGTATGGCCCGTGTGTGTAGGAAGCACAGTTCTTTTGTTCTGAGCAAGCTCACTGTTCGGACCCCATAGGAAACACAGTAGAGTAGAAGAATGCTCTTTTCTCAAAAGCAGAGTGTGTTTCATGTAAGGTGATCTAGCATTTGTTTCCCAGTCCTAAATGGAGTTGAATCACATGAAGTTTCTGGTCTTACGAGCAAGAGTTGTTTTCTGGTAAGGAAAGTCACTATTGCGCTCCCATTGCCATACACAGTGCAAATAGCACTCGCTTCTGTTCCCAGCAAGTACAGTGTATCGGACTGAAGAGGAGCTACTGTTCTTGTCAGTTTCCTAAGCAGAGTTGAACTAGATATGGCCCGTGTGTAGGAAGCACAGTTCTCTTGTTCTGAGCAAGCTCACTGTTTGGACCCCATAGGAAACACAGTAGAGTAGAAGAGTGCTCTTTTCTCAAAAGCAGAGTGTGTTTCTTGTAAAGCGAGCTAGAGTTTGTTTCCCAGTCCTAAATGGAGTGGAATCACATGCAGTTTCTGGTCCTACGAGCAAGATTTGTTTTCTGGTAAGAAGAGTCACTATTGCGCTGCCATTGCCATACAAAGGTCAAATAGCACTGGCGTCTGTTCCCAGCAAGTGCAGTGTATTTAACTGAAGAGGATCTACTGTTCTTGTCAGGTTCCTAAGCAGACTTGAACTAGATATGGCTGTGTGTGTAGGAAGCACAGTTTTTTTGTTCTGAGCAAGCTCACTTTTCGGAACACATAGGAAACACAGTAGAGTAGAAGAGTGCTCTTTTCTCAATAGCAGAGTGTGTTTTTGTAAGGCGTGCTAGCGTTTGTTTCCTAGTCCTAAATGGAGTTGAATCACATGCAGTTTCTGGTCCTATGAACAAGAGTTGTTTTCTGGTAAGGAAAGTCACTATTGCGCTCCCATTGCCCTTTACAAGGCAAATAGCACTCGCGTCTTTTCCCAGCAAGTACAGTGTATTGGACTGAATAGGAGCTACTGTTCTTGTCAGTTTACTAAGCAGAATTGAACTAGATATGGTCCGTGCGTGTAGGAAGCACAGTTCTTTTGTTCTGAGCAAGCTCACTGTTTGGACCCCATAGGGAACACAGTAGAGTAGAAGAGTGCTCTTTTCTCAAAAGCAGAGTGTGTTTCTTGGAAGTCGAGCAAGCATTTCTTTCCCAGTCCTAAATGGAGTTGAGTCACATGCAGTTTATTGTCCTACAAGCAAGAGTTGTTTTCTGCTAAGACAAGTCACTATTGTGCTCCCATTGCCAGACACAGTGCAAATAGCACTCGCGTCTGTTCCCAGCAAGTACAGTGTATCGGACTGAAGAGGAGCTACTGTTCTTGTCAGTTTCCTAAGCAGAGTTGAACTAGATATGGCCCGTGTGTGTAGGAAGTACAGTTCTTTTTTTCTGAGCAAGCTCACTCTTCTGGCCCTATAAGAAACACAGTAGAGTAGAAGAGTGCTCTTTTTTCAAAAGCAGAGTGTGTTTCTTGTAAAGCGAGCTAGAGTTTGTTTCCCAGTCCTAAATGGAGTGGAATCACATGCAGTTTCTGGTCCTACGAGCAAGAGTTGTTTTCTGGTAAGAAGAATTACTATTGCGCTGCCATTGCCATACACAGGACAAATAGCACTGGCGTCTGTTCCCAGCAAGTATAGTGTATTGGACTGAAGAGGATCTACTGTTCTTGTCAGGTTCCTAAGCAGACTTGAACTAGATATGGCCGTGTTTGTAGGAAGCACAGTTTTTTTGTTCTGAGCAAGCTCACTGTTCGGAACACATAGGAAACACAGTAGAGTAGAAGAGTGCTCTTTTTTCAAAAGCAGAGTGTGTTTCTTGGAAGTCCAGCTAGCGTTTGTTTCCCAGTCCTAAATGGAGTTGAGTCACATGCAGTTTTTTGTCCTACGAGCAAGAGTTGTTTTCTGGTAAGACAAGTCACTATTGTGCTCCAATGCCATACACAGTGGAAATAGCACTCGCGTCTGTTCCCCGCAAGTACAGTGTATTGGACTGAAGAGGATCTACTGTTCTTGTCAGGTTCCTAAGCAGAATGAACTAGATATGGCCTTGTGTGTAGGAAGCACAGTTCTTTTGTTCTGAGCAAGCTCACTGTTCGGACACCATAAGAAACAAAGTAGAGTAGAAGAGTGCTCTTTTCTCAAAAGCAGAGTGTGTTTCTTGTAAGGCGAGCTAGCGTTTGTTTCCCAGTCCTAAATGGAGTTGAATCTCATGCAGTTTCTGGTCCTAAGAGCAAGAGTTGTTTTCTGGTAAGGAAAGTCACTATTGCGCTCCCCTTGCCATACATAGTGCAAATAGCTCTCGCGTCTATTCCCAGCAAGTACAGTGTATCAGACTGAAGAGGAGCTACTGTTCTTGTCAGTTTCCTAAGCAGAGTTGAACTAGATATGGCACGTGTGTGTAGGAAGCACAGTTCTAATGTTCTGAACAAGCTAACTGTTCTGGCCCTATTGGAAACACAGTAGAGTAGAAGAGTGCTCTTTTCTCAAAAGCAGAGTGTGTTTTTGTAAGGCGAGCTAGCGTTTGTTTCCTAGTCCTAAATGGAATTGAATCACATGCAGTTTCTGGTCCTACAAGCAAGAGTTGTTTTCTGGTAAGAAGAGTCACTATTGTGCTGCCATTGCCATACACAGGACAAATAGCACTGGCGTATGTTCCCAGCAAGTACAGTGTATTGGACTGAAGAGGAGCTACTGTTTTTGTCAGGTTCCTAAGCAGACTTGAACTAGATATGGCCTTGTGTGTAGGAAGCACAGTTTTTTTGTTCTGAGCAAGCTCACTTTTCAGAACACTTAGGAAGCACAGTAGAGTAGAAGAGTGCTCTTTTCTCAAAAGCAGAGTGTGTTTCTTGTAAAGCAAGCTAGCGTTTGTTTCCCAGTCCTAAATGGAGTTGACTCACATGCAGTTTTTTGTCCTACGAGCAAGAGTTGTTTTCTCATAAGACAAGTCACTATTGTGCTCCAATTGCCATACACAGTGCAAATAGCACTCGCGTCTGTTCCCCGCAAGTACAGTGTATTGGACTGAATAGGATCTACTGTTCTTGTCAGGTTCCTAGGTAGACTTGAACTAGATATGGCCGTGTATGTAGGAAGCACAGTTTTTTTGTTCTGAGCAAGCTCACTTTTCGGAACACCTAGGAAACACAGTAGAGTAGAAGAGTGCTCTTTTCTCAAGAGCAGAGTGTGTTTCTTGGAAGTCGAGCTAGCGTTTGTTTCCCAGTCCTAAATGGAGTTGAATCACATGCAGTTTTTTGTCCTACGAGCAAGAGTTGTTTTCTGGTAAGACAAGTCACTATTGTGCTCCAATTGCCATACACAGTGCAAATAGCACTGGCGTCTGTTTCCCGCAAGTACAGTGTATTGGACTGAAGAGGAGCTACTGTTCCTGTCTGTTTCCTAAGCAGAGTTGAACTAGATATGGCCCGTGTATGTAGGAAGCACAGTTCTTTTGTTCTGAGCAAGGTCACTGTTCGGACCCCATAGGAAACACAGTAGAGTAGAAGAGTGCTCTTTTCTCAAAAGCAGAGTGTGTTTCATGTAAGGCGATCTAGCATTTGTTTCCCAGTCCTAAATGGAGTTGAATCACATGCAGTTTCTGGTCCTATGAGCAAGAGTTGTTTTCTGGTAAGGAAAGTCACTATTGTGCTCCTATTGCCATCCACAGTACAAATAGCACTCGCGTCTTTTCCCAGCAAGTACAGTGTATTGGACTGAAGAGGAGCTACTGTTCTTCTCAGTTTCTTAAGCAGAGTTCAACTAGATATGGCCCGTGTGTAGGAAGCACAGTTCTTTTTTTCTGAGCAAGCTCACTGTTCTGGCCCTATAGGAAACACAGTAGAGTAGAAGAGTGCTCTTTTTTCTAAAGCCAAGTGTTTTTCTTGTAAGGCGAGCTAGCGTTTGTTTCCCAATCCTAAATGGAGTTGAATCACATGCAGTTTCTGGTCCTACGAGCAAGAGTTGTTTTCTGGTAAGACGAGTCACTATTGTATTCCCATTGACCTATACAGTGCAAATAGCACGCGCGTCTCTTTCCAGCAAGTACAGTGTATCGGACTAAAGAGGAGCTACTGTTCTTGTCAGTTTCCTATGCAGAGTTGAACTAGATATGGCCGTGTGAGTAGGAAGCACAGTTTTTTTGTTCTGAGCAAGCTCACTGTTCGGAACACATAGGAAACACAGTAGAGTAGTAGAGTGCTTTTTTCTCAAAAGCAGAGTGTGTTTCTTGGAAGTCGAGCTAGCGTTTGTTTCCCTGTTAAATGGAGTTGAGTCACATGCAGTTTTTTGTCCTATGAGCAAGAGTTGTTTTCTGGTAAGAGAAGTCACTATTGTGCTCCAATGCCATACACAGTGCAAATAGCACTCGCGTCTGTTCCCTTCAAGTACAGTGTATTGGACTGAAGAGGAGCTACTGTTCTTCTCAGTTTCCTTAGCAGAGTTGAACTAGATATGGCCCGTGTGTAGGAAGCACAGTTCTTTTGTTCTGAGCAAGCTCACTGTTCTGGCCCTGTAGGAAACACAGTAGAGTAGAAGTGTGCTCTTTTCTCTAAAGCAGAGTGTGTTTCTTGTAAGGTGAGCTAGCTTTTGTTTGCCAGTCCTAAAAGGAGTTGAATCACATGCAGTTTCTGGTCCTACAAGCAAGAGTTGTTTTCTGGTAAGAAGAGTCACTATTGCGCTGCCATTGCCATACACAGGACAAATAGCACTGGCGTCTGTTCCCAGCAAGTACAGTGTATTGGACTGAAGAGGATCTACTGTTCTTGTCAGGTTCCTAAGGAGACTTGAACTAGATATGGCCGTGTGTGTAGGAAGCACAGTTTTTTTGTTCTGAGCAAGCTCACTTTTCGGAACACCTAGGAAAAACAGTAGAGTAGAAGAGTGCTCTTTTCTCAAAAGCAGAGTGTGTTTCTTGTAAAGCGAGCTAGAGTTTGTTTCCCAGTCCTAAATGGAGTGGAATCACATGCAGTTTCTGGTCCTACGAGCAAGAGTTGTTTTCTGGTAAGAAGAGTCACTATTGCGCTGCCATTGCCATACACAGGAAAAATAGCACTGGCGTCTGTTCCCAGCAAGTATAGTGTATTGGACTGCAGAGGATCTACTGTTCTTATCAGGTTCCTAAGCAGACTTGAACTAGATATGGCCATGTGTGTAGGAAGCACAGTTCTTTTGTTCTGAGCAAGCTCACTGTTCGGACAACATAGGAAACACAGTAGAGTAGAAGAGTGCTCTTTTCTCAAAAGCAGAGTGTGTTTCTTGTAAGTCGAGCTAGCGTTTGTTTCCCAGTCCTAAATGGAGTTGAGTCACATGCAGTTTTTTGTCCTACGATCAAGAGTTGTTTTCTGGTAAGACGAGTCACTATTGTGCTCCAATGCCATACACAGTGCAAATAGCACTCGCGTCTGTTCCCCGCAAGTACAGTGTATCGGACTGAAAAGGAGATACTGTTCTTGTTTGTTTCCTAAGCAGAGTTGAACTAGATATGGCCCGTGTGTGTAGAAAGCAAAGTTCTTTTGTTCTGAGCAAGCTCACTGTTCTGACCCCATAGGAAACACAGTAGAGTAGAAGAGTGCTCTTTTCTCAAAAGCAGAGTGTGTTTCTTCTAAGGCGAGCTAGCATTTGTTTCCCAGTCCTAAATGGAGTTGAATCACATGCAGTTTCTGGTCCTACGAGCAAGAGTTGTTTTCTGGTAAAGAAAGTCACTATTGCGCTCCCATTGCCATACACAGTGCAAATAGCACTCACGTCTGTTCCCAGCAAGTACAGTGTATCGGACTGAAGAGGAGCTACTGTTCTTGTCAGTTTCCTAAGCAGAGTTGAACTACATATGGTCCGTGTGTGTAGGAAGCACAGTTCTTTTTTTCTGAACAAGCTCAATGTTCTGGCCCTATAGGAAACACAATAGAGTAGAAGAGTGCTCTTTTACCTATAGTAGAGTGTGTTTCTTGTAAGGCAAGCTAGCATTTGTTTCCCAGTCCCAAATGGAGTTGAATCACATGCAGTTTCTAGTCCTACGAGCAAGAGTTGTTTTATGGTAAGAAGAGTAACTATTGCGCTGCCATTGCCATACACAGGAAAAATAGCACTGACGTCTGTTCCCAGCAAGTACAGTGTATTGTACAGAAGAGGATCTACTGTTCTTGTCAGGTTCCTAAGCAGAATTTAACTAGATATGGCCGTGTGTGTAGGAAGCACAGTTCTAATGTTCTGAGCAAGTTCACTCTTCTGGCTCTCTAGGAAACACAGTAGAGTAGAAGAGGGCTCTTTTATCAAAAGCAGACTGTGTTTCTTGGAAGTCGAGCTAGCGTTTGTTTCCTAGTCCTAAATGGAGTTGAGTCACATGCAGTTTTTTGTCCTACGAGTAAGAGTTGTTTTCTGGTAAGAAAGTCACTATTGTGCTCCAATTGCCATACACAGTGCAAATAGCACTCGCGTCTGTTCCCTGCAAGTACAGTGTATTGGAAGGAAGAGGAGCTATTGTTCTTGTCAGTTTCCTAAGCAGAGTTGAACTAGATATGGCCCGTGTGTGTAGGAAGCACAGTTCTTTTGTCTGAGCAAGCTCACTGTTCGGACCCCATAGAAAACACAGTAGAGTAGAAGAGTGCTCTTTTCTCAAAAGCAGAGTGTGTTTCTTGTAAGTCGAGCTAGTGTTTGTTTCCCAGTCCTCAATGGAGTAGAGTCACATGCAGTTTTTTGTCCTACGAGCAAGAGTTGTTTTCTGGTAAGACGAGTCACTATTGTGCTCCAATGCCATACACAGTGCAAATTGCACTCGCGTCTGTTCCCAGCAAGTACAGTGTATCGGACTGAAGAGGAGCTACTGTTCTTGTTTGTTTCCTAAGCAGACTTGAACTAGTTATGGCCCGTGTGTAGGAAGCACAGTTCTTTTGTTCTGAGCAAGCTCACTGTTCTGGCCCTATAGGAAACACAATAGAGTAGAAGAGTGCTCTTTTCCCTAAAGCAGAGTGTGTTTCTTGTAAGTCGAGCTAGCGTTTGTTTCCCAGTCCTAAATGGAGTTGAATCACATGCAGTTTCTAATCCTACGAGCAAGGGTTGTTTTATGGTAAGAAGAGTCTCTATTGCGCTGCCATTGCCATACACAGGACAAATAGCACTGGCGTCTGTTCCCAGCAAGTACAGTGTATTGTACAGAAGAGGATCTACTGTTCTTGTCAGGTTCCTAAGCAGAATTTAACTAGATATGGCCGTGTGTGTAGGAAGCACAGTTCTAATATTCTGAGCAAGTTCACTCTTCTGGCTCTATAGGAAACACAGTAGAGTAAAAGAGTGCTCTTTTCTCAAAAGGAGAGTGTGTTTCTTGGAAGTCGAGCTATCGTTTGTTTCCTAGTCCTAAATGGAGTTGAGTCACATGCAGTTTTTTGTCCTACGAGCAAGAGTTGTTTTCTGGTAAGAAGAGTCACTATTGCGCTGCCATTGCCATACACAGGACAAATAGCACTGGCGTCTGTTCCCAGCAAGTACAGTGTATTGAACTGAAGAGGATCTACTGTTCTTGTCAGGTTCCTAAGCAGACTTGAACTAGATATGGTTGTGTGTGTAGGAAGCACAGTTTTTTTGTTCTGAGCAAGCTCACTTTTCGGAACACATAGGAAACACAGTAGAGTAGAAGAGTGCTCTTTTCTCAAAAGCAGAGTGTGTTTTTGTAAGGCGTGCTAGCGTTTGTTTCCTAGTCCTAAATGGAGTTGAATCACATGCAGTTTCTGGTCCTATGAACAAGAGTTGTTTTCTGGTAAGGAAAGTCACTATTGCGCTCCCATTGCCCTTTACAAGGCAAATAGCACTCGCATCTTTTCCCAGCAAGTACAGTGTATTGGACTGAATAGGAGATACTGTTCTTGTCAGTTTACTAAGCAGAATTGAACTAGATATGGTCCGTGCGTGTAGGAAGCACAGTTTTTTTGTTCTGAGCAAGCTCACTTTTCGGAACACATAGGAAACACAGTAGAGTAGAAGAGTGCTCTTTTCTCAAAAGCAGAGTGTGTTTTTGTAAGGCGTGCTAGCGTTTGTTTCCTAGTCCTAAATGGAGTTGAATCACATGCAGTTTCTGGTCATATGAACAAGAGTTGTTTTCTGGTAAGGAAAGTCACTATTGCGCTCCCATTGCCCTTTACAAGGCAAATAGCACTCGCATCTTTTCCCAGCAAGTACAGTGTATTGGACTGAATAGGAGATACTGTTCTTGTCAGTTTACTAAGCAGAATTGAACTAGATATGGTCCGTGCGTGTAGGAAGCACAGTTTTTTTGTTCTGAGCAAGCTCACTGTTTGGACCCCATAGGAAACACAGTAGAGTAGAAGAGTGCTCTTTTCTCAAAAGCAGAGTGTGTTTCTTGGAGGTCGAGCAAGCATTTCTTTCCCAGTCCTAAATGGAGTTGAGTCATATGCAGTTTTTTGTCCTACGAGCAAGAGTTGTTTTCTGGTAAGAAGAGTCACTATTGTGCTCCCATTGCCATACACAGTGCAAATAGCACTCGCGTCTGTTCCCAGCAAGTACAGTGTATTGGACTGAAGAGGAGCTACTGTTCTTGTCAGTTTCCTAAGCAGAGTTGTACTAGTTATGGCCCGTGTGTAGGAAGCACAGTTCTTTTGTTCTTAGCAAGCTCACTGTTCTTGCTCTATAGGAAACACAGTAGAGTAGAAGAGTGCTCTTTTCTCAAAAGCAGAGTGTGTTTCTTGTAAAGCGAGCTAGAGTTTGTTTCCCAGTCCTAAATGGAGTGGAATCACATGCAGTTTCTGGTCCTACGAGCAAGAGTTGTTTTCTGATAAGAACAGTCACTATTGTGCTGCCATTGCCATATACAGGACAAATAGCACTGGCGTCTGTTCCCAGCAAGTACAGTGTATTGGACTGAAGAGGATCTACTCTTTTTGTCAGGTTCCTAAGCAGAATTGAACTAGATATGGCCGTGTGTGGAGGAAGCACAGTTCTTTTGTTCTGAGCAATCTCATTGATCGGACCACATAGGAAACACAGAAGAGTAGAAGAGTGCTCTTTTCTCAAAAGCAGAGTGTGTTTCTTGTAAGGCGAGCTAGCGTTTGTTTCCCAGTCCTAAATGGAGTTGAGTCACATGCAGTTTTTTGTCCTATGTGCAAGAGTTGTTTTCTGGTAAGACGAGTCACTATTGTGCTCCAAATGCCATACACAGTGCAAATAGCACTCGCGTCTGTTCCCCGCAAGTACAGTGTATTGGACTGAAGAGGATCTACTGTTCTTGTCAGTTTCCTAAGCAGAGTTGAACTAGATATGGCCCGTGTGTGTAGGAAGCACAGTTCTTTTGTTCTGAGCAAGCTCACTGTTCGGACCCCATAGGAAGCACAGTTGAGTAGAAGAGTGCTCTTTTCTCAAAAGCAGAGTGTGTTTCATGTAAGGCGAGCTAGCATTTGTTTCCCAGTCCTAAATGGAGTTGAATCACATGCAGTTTATGGTCCTACGAGCAAGAGTTGTTTTCTGGTAAGAAGAGTCACTATTGCGCTGCCATTACCATACACAGGACAAATAGCACTGGCGTCTCTTCCCAGCAAGTACAGTGTATTGGACTGAAGAGGATCTACTGTTCTTGTCAGGTTCCTAAGCAGACTTGAACAAGAAATGGCCGTGTGAGTAGGAAGCACATTTTTTTTGTCCCAGCAAGCACACTGTTCGGAACACATAGGAAACACAGTAGAGTAGAAGAGTGCTCTTTCATCAAAAGCAGAGTGTGTTTCTTGTAAGGCGAGCTAGCGTTTGTTTTCCAGTCCTAAAGGAGTTGAGTCACATGCAGTTTTTTGTCCAACGAGCAAGAGTTGTTTTCTGGTAAAACAAGTCACTATTGTGCTCCAATTGCCATGCACAGTGCAAATAGCACTCGCGTCTGTTCCCCGCAAGTACAGTGTATTGGACGGAAGAGGAGCTACTGTTCTTGTCAGTTTCCTAAGCAGAGTTGAACTAGATATGGCCAATGTGTAGGAAGCACAGTTCTTTTGTTCTGAGCAAGCTCACTCTTCTGGCCCAATAGGAAACACAGTAGAGTAGAAGAGTGCTCTTTTCTCAAAAGCAGAGTGTGTTTCACGTAAGGCTAGCTAGCATTTGTTTTTCAGTCCTAAATGGAGTTGAATCACATGAAGTTTCTGGTCTTACGAGCAAGAGTTGTTTTCTGGTAAGGAAAGTCACTATTGCGCTCCCATTGACATACACAGTGCAAATAGCACTCACGTCTGTTCCCAGCAAGTACAGTGTATCAGACTGAAGAGGATCTACTGTCCTTGTCAGGTTCCTAAGCAGAATTGAACTAGATATGGCCGTGTGTAGGAAGCACAGTTCTTTTGTTCTGAGCAAGCTCACTGTTCTGGCCCTATAGGAAACAGAGTAGAGTAGAAGAGTGCTCTTTTCTCAAAAGCAGAGTGTGTTTCTTGTAAGGCGAGCTAGTATTTGTTTCCCAGTCCTAAATGGAGTTGAGTCACATGCAGTTTTTTGTACTACGAGCAAGAGTTGTTTTCTGTTAAGACGAGTCACTATTGTGCTCCAATTGCCATACACAGTGCAAATAGCACTCGCGTCTGTTCCCCGCAAGTACAGTGTATTGGACGGAAGAGGAGCTACTGTTCTTGTCAGTTTCCTAAGCAGAGTTGAACTAGATATGGCCCGTGTGTGTAGGAAGCACAGTTCTTTTGTTCTGAGCAAGCTCACTGTTCGGACCCCATAGGAAACACAGTAGAGTAGAAGAGTGCTCTTTTCTCAAAAGCAGAGTGTGTTTCATGTAAGGCGAGCTAGCATTTGTTTCCCAGTACTAAATGGAGTTGAATCACATGCAGTTCCTGGTCTTACGAGCAAGAGTTGTTTTCTGGTAAGGAATGTCACTATTGCGCTCCCATTGCCATACACAGTGCAAATAGCACTCGCTTCTGTTCCCAGCAAGTACAGTGTATCGGACTGAAGAGGAGCTACTGTTCTTGTCAGTTTCCTAAGCAGAGTTGAACTAGATATGGCCCTTGTGTAGGAAGCACAGTTCTTTTGTTCTGAGCAAGCTCACTGTTCTGGCCCTATAGGAAACACAGTAGAGTGGAAGAGTGCTCTTTTCTCAAAAGCAGAGTGTGTTTCTTGTAAAGCGAGCTAGAGTTTGTTTCCCAGTCGTAAATGGAGTGGAATCACATGCAGTTTCTGGTCCTGCAAGCAAGAGTTGTTTTCTGATAAGAAGAGTCACTATTGTGCTGCCATTGCCATACACAGTGCAAATAGCACTGGCGTCTGTTCCCAGCAAGTACAGGGTATTGGACTGAAGAGGATCTACTCTTTTTGTCAGGTTCCTAAGCAGAATTGAACTAGATATGGCCGTGTGTGTAGGAAGCACAGTTTTTTTGTTCTAAGCAAGCTCACTGTTCGGACCCCATAGGAAGCACAATAGAGTAGAAGAGTGCTCTTTTCTCAAAAGCAGAGTGTGTTTCTTTTAAGGCGAGCTAGCGTTTGTTTCCCAGTCCTAAATGGAGTGGAATGACATGCAGTTTCTGGTCCTACGAGCAAGATTTGTTTTCTGGTAAGAAGAGACACTATTGTACTGATATTGCCATACACAGGACAAATAGCACTGGCGTCTGTTCCCAGCAAGTACAGTGTATTGGACTGAAGAGGATCTACTGTTCTTGTCAGATTCCTAAGCAGGCTTGAAATAGATATGCCCGTGTGTGTAGGAAGCACAGTTTTTTTGTTCTGAGCAAGCTCACTGTTCGGAACACATAGGAAACACAGTAGAGTAGAAGAGTGCTCTTTTCTCAAAAGCAGAGTGTGTTTCTTGGAAGTTGAGCTAGCATTTCTTTCCCAGTACTAAATGGAGTTGAGTCACATGCAGTTTTTTTTCCTAGGAGCAAGAGTTGTTTTCAGGTAAGACAAGTCACTATTGTGCTCCAATTGCCATACACAGTGCAAATAGCACTCGCGTCTGTTCTCCGCATGTACAGTGTATTGGACAGAAGAGGAGCTACTGTTCTTGTCAGGTTCCTAAGCAGAGTTGAACTAGATATGGCCCGTGTGTAGGAAGCACAGTTCTTTTGTTCCGAGCAAGCTCACTTTTCGGACCCCATAGGAAACACAGTAGAGTGGAAGGGTGCTCTTTTCTCTAAAGCAGATTGTGTTTCTTGTAAGGCTAGCTAGCATTTGTTTCCCAGTCCTAAATCGAGATGAATCACATACAGTTTCTGGTCCTACGAGGAAGAGTTGTTTTCTGGTAAGGAAATCACTATTGCGCTCCCATTGCCATACACTGTGCAAATAGTACTCGCGTCTGTTCCCAGAAAGTACAGTGTATTGGACTGAAGAGGAGCTACTGTTCTTGTCAGTTTCGTAAGCAGAGTTGAACTAGATATGGCCGTGTGTAGGAAGCACAGTTCTTTTGTTCTGAGCAAGCTCACTGTTCTGGCCCTATAGGAAACACAGTAGAGTAGAAGAGTGCTCTTTTCTCTAAAGCAGAGTGTGTTTCTTGTAAGGCGAGCTAGCGTTTGTTTCCCAGTCCTAAATGGATTTGAATCATATGCAGTTTTTTGTCCTACGAGCAAGAATTGTTTTCTGGTAAGACGAGTCACTATTGTGCTCCAATTGCCATACACAGTGCAAATAGCACTCGCGTCTGTTCCCAGCAAGTACAGTGTATTGGACTGAAGAGGATCTACTGTTCTTGTCAGGTTCCCAAGCAGAATTGAACTATGTATGGACGTGTGTGTAGGAAGCACAGTTCTTTTGTTCTGAGCAAGTTCACTGTTCAAAACTCTTAGGAAACACAGTAGAGTAGAAGAGTGCTTTTTTCTCTAAATCAGAGTGTGCTTCTTGTAAGGCGAGCTAGTGTTTTTTTCCTAGTCCTAAATGGAGATGAATCACATGCAGTCTCTGGTCCTACGAGCAAGAGTTGTTTTCTGGTAAGAAGAGTCACTATTGTGCTCCCATTGTCATACACAGGGCAAATAGCACTGGCGTCTGTTCCCAGCATGTACAGTGTATTGAACTGAAGAGGGTCTACTGTTCTTGTCAGGTTCGTAAGCAGAGTTGAACTAGATATGGCCGTGTGTAGGAAGCACAGTTCTTTTGTTCTGAGCAAGCTCACTGTTCTGGCCCTATAGGAAACACAGTAGAGTAGAAGAGTGCTCTTTTCTCAAAAGCAGAGTGTGTTTCTTGTAAGGCGAGCTAGCGTTTGTTTCCCAGTACTATATGGAGTTGAATAACATGCAGTTTCTGGTCCTACGAGCAAGAGTTGTTTTCTGTTAAGGAAAGTCACTATTGCGCTCCCTTTGCCATACACAGTGCAAATAGCACTCGCGTCTGTTCCCAGCAAGTGCAGTGTATTGGACTGAAGAGGATCTACTATTCTTGTCAGTTTCCTAAGCAGACTTGAACTAAGTATGGCGGTGTGTGTAGGAAGCACAGTTGTTTTGTTCTGAGCAAGCTCACTGTTTGGACCCATAGGAAACACAGTAGAGTAGAAGAGTGCTCTTTTCTCAAAAGAAGAGTGTGTTTCTTGTAAGGCGAGCTAGCGTTTGTTTCCCAGTCCTAAATTGAGTTGAGTCACATGCAGTTTTTGGTCCTACGAGCAAGAGTTGTTTTCTGGTAAGGAGAGTCACTATTGCGCTCCTATTGCCATACACTGTGCAAATAGTACTCGCGTCTGTTCCCAGAAAGTACAGTGTATTGGACTGAAGAGGAGCTACTGTTCTTGTCAGATTCCTAAGCAGACTTGAACTAGATATGGCCGTGTGTAGGAAGCACAGTTCTTTTGTTCTGAGCAAGCTCACTGTTCTGGCCCTATAGGAAACACAGTAGAGTAGAAGAGTGCTCTTTTCTCTAAAGCAGAGTGTGTTTCTTGTAAGGCGAGCTAGCGTTTGTTTCCCAGTCCTAAATGGATTTGAATCATATGCAGTTTTTTGTCCTACGAGCAAAAATTGTTTTCTGGTAAGACGAGTCACTATTGTGCTCCAATTGCCATACACAGTGCAAATAGCACTCGCGTCTGTTCCCAGCAAGTACAGTGTATTGGACTGAAGAGGATCTACTGTTCTTGTCAGGTTCCTAAGCAGAATTGAACTATGTATGGACGTGTGTGTAGGAAGCACAGTTCTTTTGTTCTGAGCAAGTTCACTATTCAAACCTCTTAGGAAACACAGTAGAGTAGAAGAGTGCTTTTTTCTCTAAATCAGAGTGTGCTTCTTGTAATGCGAGCTAGTGTTTTTTTCCTAGTCCTAAATGGAGATGAATCACATGCAGTCACTGGTCCTACGAACAAGAGTTGTTTTCTGGTAAGAAGAGTCACTATTGTGCTCCCATTGTCATACACAGGGCAAATAGCACTGGCGTCTGTTCCCAGCATGTACAGTGTATTGAACTGAAGAGGGTCTCCTGTTCTTGTCAGGTTCGTAAGCAGAGTTGAACTATATATGGCCGTGTGTAGGAAGCACAATTCTTTTGTTCTGAGCAAGCTCACTGTTCTGGCCCTATAGGAAACACAGTAGAGTAGAAGAGTGCTCTTTTCTCAAAAGCAGAGTGTGTTTCTTGTAAGGCGAGCTAGCGTTTGTTTCCCAGTACTATATGGAGTTGAATAACATGCAGTTTCTGGTCCTACGAGCAAGAGTTGTTTCCTGGTAAGGAAAGTCACTATTGCGCTCCCATTGCCATACACAGTGCAAATAGCACTCGCGTCTGTTCCCAGCAAGTGCAGTGTATTGGACTGAAGAGGATCTACTATTCTTGTCAGTTTCCTAAGCAGAATTGAACTAGATATGACCGTGTGTGTAGGAAGAACAGTTCTTTTGTTCTGAGCAAGCTCACTGTTTTGGCCCTATAGGAAATACTTTAGAGTAGAAGAGGGCTATTTTCTCTAAAGCAGAGTGTGTTTCTTGTAAGGTGAGCTAGCGTTTGTTTCCCAGTCCTAAATGGAGTTGAATCTCATGCAGTTTCTGGTCCTACGAGCAAGAGTTGTTTTCTGGTAAGAAGAGTCACTATTGCGCTCCCATTGTCATACACAGGGAAAATAGCACTCGAGTCTGTTCCCAGCAAGTGCAGTGTATTGGACTGAAGAGGATCTACTGTTCTTGTCAGGTTCCTAAGCAGAATTGAACTAAGTATGGCGGTGTGTGTAGGAAGCACAGTTCTTTTGTTCTGAGCAAGCTCACTCTTTGGACCCCATAGGAAACACAGTAGAGTAGAAGAGTGCTCTTTTCTCAAAAGAAGAGTGTGTTTCTTGTAAGGCGAGCTAGTGTTTGTTTCCCAGTCCAAAATGGAGTTGAGTCACATGCAGTTTTTGCTCCTATGAGCAAGAGTTGTTTTCTGGTAAGAAGAGTCACTATTGCGCTCCAATTGCCATACACAGTGCAAATAGCACTCGCGTCTCTTCCCAGCAAGTACAGTGTATTGGACTGAAGAGGAGCTACTGTTCTTGTCAGTTTCCTAAGCAGAGTTGAACTAGATATGGTCCGTGTGTTTAGGAAGCACAGTTCTTTTGTTCTCAGCAAGCTCACTGTTCTGGCCCTATAGGAAACACAGTAGAGTAGAAGAGTGCTCTTTTCTCAAAAGCAGAGTGTGTTTCTTGTAAGGCGAACTAGCGTTTGATTCCCAGTCCTAAATGGAGTTGAATCCCATGCAGTTTCTGGTCCTACGAGCAAGAGTTGTTTTCTGGTAAGGAAGTCACTATTGCGTTCCCAGTGCCATACACAGTGCAAATAGCACTCGCGTCTGTTCCCAGCAAGTACAGTGTATCAGACTGAAGAGGAGCTACTGTTCTTGTCAGTTTCCTAAG
The DNA here is from genome assembly GCF_949786415.1 of Peromyscus eremicus. NCBI lineage: Eukaryota > Metazoa > Chordata > Mammalia > Rodentia > Cricetidae > Peromyscus > Peromyscus eremicus. Next base: position 47,486 of record NW_026735688.1, read on the forward strand.
CAGAGTTGAACGAGATATGGCCCGTGTGTAGGAAGCACAGTTCTTTTGTTCTGAGCAATCTCACTGTTTTAACCCCATTGGAAACACAGTAGAGTAGATGAGTGCTCTTTTCTCAAAAGCAGAGTGTGTTTCTTGTAAGGCGAGTTAGAGTATGTTTCCCAGTCCTAAATGGAGTTGAATCACATGCAGTTTCTGGTCCTATGAGCAAGAGTTGTTTTCTGGTAAGAAGAGTAACTATTGTGCCTCCATTGAAATACTCAGGAAAATAGCACTGGCGTCTGTTCCCATCATGTACAGTGTATTGGACTGAAGAGGATCTACTGTTCTTGTCAGGGTCCTAAGCAGAGTTGAACTAGATATGGCCGTGTGTGTAGGAAGCACAGTTCTTTTGTTCTCATCAAGCTCACTGTTCTGGCCCTATAGGAAACACAATAGAGTAGAAGTGTGCTCTTTTCTCTAAAGCAGAGTGTGTTTCTTGTAAGGCGAGCTAGCGTTTGTTTCCCAGTCCTAAATTGAGTAGAGTCACATGCAGGTTCTGGTCCTACGAGCAAGAGTTGTTTTATGATAAGGAGAGTCACTATTGCACTCCAATTGACATACACAGTGCAAATAGCACTCGCGTCTGTTCCCAGCAAGTACAGTGTATTGGACTGAATAGGAGCTACTGTTCTTTTCAGTTTCCAAAGCATAGTTGAACTAGATATGGTCCGTGTGTGTAGGAAGCACAGTTTTTTTGTTCTCAGCAAGCTCACTGTTCTGGCCCTATAGGAAACACAGTAGAGTAGAAGAGTGCTCTTTTCTCAAAAGCAGAGTGTGTTTCTTGTAAGGCGAGCTAGCGTTTGTTTCCCAGTCCTAAATGGAGTTGAATCACATGCAGTTCCTGGTCCTATGAGCAAGAGTTGTTTTCTGGTAAGAAGAGTCACTATTGTGCCTCCATTGAAATACACAGGGCAAATAGCACTGGCGTCTGTTCCCATCATGTACAGTGTATTGGACTGAAGAGGACCTACTGTTCTTGTCAGGGTCCTAAGCAGAGTTGAACTAGATATGGCCGTGTGTGTAGGAAGCACAGTTCTTTTATTCTCATCAAGCTCACTGTTCTGGCCCTATAGGAAACACAGCAGAGTAGAAGAGTGCTCTTTTCTCGGAAGCAGAGTGTGTTTCTTGTAAGGCGAGCTAGCGTTTGTTTCCCAGTCCTAAATTGAGTTGAGTCACATGCAGTTTTTGGTCCTACGAGCAAGAGTTGTTTTCTGGTAAGGAGAGTCACTATTGTGCTCCAATTGACATACACAGTGCAAATAGCACTCGCGTCTGTTCCCAGCAAGTACAGTGTATTGGACTGAATAGGAGCTACTGTTCTTTTCAGTTTCCAAAGCATAGTTGAACTAGATATGGTCCGTGTGTGTAGGAAGCACAGTTTTTTTGTTCTGAGCAAGCTCACTGTTCTGGCCCTATAGGAAACACATTAGAGTAGAACAGTGCTCTTTTCTCAAAAGCAGAGTGTGTTTCTTGTAAGGCAAGCTAGCGTTTGTTTCCCAGTCCTAAATGGAGTTGAATCACATGCAGTTTCTGGTCCTACGAGCAAGAGATGTTTTCTGGTAAGAAGAGTCACTATTGTGCTCCCATTTTTATACACAGGGCAAAAAGCACTCGCGTCTGTTCCCAGCAAGAACAGTGTATTGGACTGAAGAGGATCTACTATTCTTGTCAGTTTCCTAAGCAGAATTGAACTAGATATGACCGTGTGTTTAGGAAGCACAGTTCTTTGGTCTGAGCAAGCTCACTGTTTGGGCCCTATAGGAAACACAGTAGAGTAGAAGAGTGCTCTTTTCTCAAAAGCAGAGTGTGTTTCTTGTAAGGCGAGCTCGAGTTTGTTTCCCAGTCCTAAATGGAGTTGAGTCACATGCAATTTTTGGTCCTACGAGCAAGAGTTGTTTTCTGGGAAGAAGAGTCACTATTGCGCTCCAATTGGTCTACACAGTGCAAATAGCACTCGCGTCTGTAACCAGCACATACAGTGTATTGGACTGAATAGGAGCTACTGTTCTTGTCAGTTTCCTAAGCAGAGTTGAACTAGATATGGTCCGTGTGTGTAGGAAGCACAGTTCTTTTGTTCTGATCAAGCTCACAGTTCTGGCCCTATAGGAAACACAGTAGAGTAGAAGAGTGCTCTTTTCTCAAAAGCAGAGTGTGTTTCTTGTAAGGCGAGCTAGCGTTTGTTTCCCAGTCCTAAATGGAGTTGAATCACATGCAGTTTTTGGTCCTACGAGCAAGAGTTGTTTTCTGGTAAGGAAGTCACTATTGTCCCCACATTGCCATACACAGTGCAAATAGCACTCGCGTTTGTTCCCAGCAAGTACAGTGTATCGGACTGAAGAGGAGCTACTCTTCTTGTCAGTTTCGTAAGCAGAGTTGAACTAGATATGGTCCGTGTGTAGGAAGCACAGTTTTTGTTCTGAGCAAGCTCACTGTTTGGACCCCATAGGAAACACAGTAGAGTAGAAGAGTGCTCGTTTCTCAAAAGCAGAGTGTGTTTCTTGTAAGGCGAGTTAGTGTTTGTTTCCCAGTCCTAAATGGAGTTGAGTCACATGCAATTTTTGGTCCTACAAACAAGAGTTGTTTTCTGGTAAGAAGAGTCACTATTGCGCTGCCATTGCCTTACACAGGACAAATAGCTCTGGCGTCTTTTCCCAGCAAGTACAGTGTATTGGACTGAAGAGGATCTACTGTTCTTGTCAGTTTCCTAAGCAGAGTTGAACTAGATATGGCCCGTGTGTGTAGGAAGCACAATTCTTTTGTTCTGAGCAAGCTCACTCTTCTGGCCCTATAGAAAACACAGTAGAGTAGAAAAGTGCTCTTTTCTCTAAAGCAGAGTGTGTTTCTTGTAAGGCGAGCTCGCGTTTGTTTCCCAGTCCTAAATGGAGTTGAATCACATGCAGTCTCTGGTCCTACGAGCAAGAGTTGTTTTATGGTAAGAATAGTCACTATTGCGCTGCCATTGCCATACACAGGACAAATAGCACTGGCGTCTGTTCCCAGCAAGTACAGTGTATTGGACTGAAGAGGATCTACTGTTCTTGTCAGGTTCCTAATCAGAATTGAACTAGATATGGCCCTGTGTGTAGGAAGCACCGTTCTTTTGTTCTGTGCAAGCTCACTGTTCTGGCCCTACAGGAAACACAGTAGAGTAGAAGAGTGCTCTTTTCTCAAAAGCAGAGTGTGTTTCTTGTAAGGCGAGCTAGCGTTTGTTAACTAGTCCTTAATGGAGTACAATCACAGGCAGTTTCCGGTCCTATGATCAAGAGTTGTTTTCTGGTAAGGAAAGTCACTATTGTGCTCCCATTGCCATACACAGTGCAAATAGCACTAGCGTCGGTTCCCAGCAAGTACAGTGTATTGGACTGAATAGGAGCTACTGTTCTTGTCAGTTTCCTAAGCAGAGTTGAACTAGATATGGTCGGTGTGTGTAGGAAGCACAGTTCTTTTGTTCTGAGCAAGCTCACTGTTTGGACCCCATAGGAAACACAGTAGAGTAGAAGAGTGCTCTTTTCTCAAAAGCAGAGTGTGTTTCTTATAAGAAGAGCTAGCGTTTGTTTCCCAATCCTAAATGGAGTTGAATCACATGCAGTTTCTGGTCCTATGAGCAAGAGTTGTTTTCTGGTAAGAAGAGTCAATATTGCGCTGCCATTGCCATACACAGGACAAAGAGCCCTGGAGTCTCTTCCCAGCAAGTACAGTGTATTGGAGGGAAGAGGATCTACTGTTCTTGTCAGGTTCCTAAGCAGAATTGAACTAGATATGGCCGTGTGTGTAGGAAGCACAGTTCTTTTGTTCTGAGCAAGTTCACTGTTTGGACCTCTTAGGAAACACAGTAGAGTAGAAGAGTGCTTTTTTCTCTAAATCAGAGTGTGTTTCTTGTAAGGCGAGCTAGTGTTTGTTTCCCAGTCCTAAATGGAGTTGAATCACATGCAGTTTGGGGTCCTACGAGCAAGAGTTGTTTTCTGGTAAGAAGAGTCACTATTGTGCTCCAATTTTCATACACAGGGCAAATAGAACTCGCGTCAGTTCCCAGCATGTACAGTGTATTGGACTGAAAAGGATCTACTGTTCTTGTCAGGTTCCTAAGCAGAATTGAACTAGGTATGGCCGTGTGTGTAGGAAGCACAGTTCTTTTGTTCTGAGCAAGTTCACTGTTCAGAGCTCTTATGAAAAACAGTAGAGTAGAAGAGTGCTCTTTTCTTAAAAGCAGAGTGTGTTTCTTGTAAGGCGAGCTAGCATTTGTTTCCCAGTCCTAAATGGAGTTGAATCACATGCAGTTTCTGGTCCTACGAGCAAGAGTTGTTTTCTGGTAAGAAGAGTCACTATTGCGCTCCAATTGCCATACACAGTGCAAATAGCACGCGCGCCTGTTCTCAGCAAGAACAGTATATTGGACTGAATAGGAGCTACTCTTCTTGTCAGTTTCCAAAGCATAGTTGAACTAGATGTGGTCCGTGTGTGTAGGAAGCACAGTTCTTTTGATCTCAGCAAGCTCACTGTTCTGGCCCTATAGGAAACACAGTAGAGTAGAACAGTGCTCTTTTCAAAAAAGCAGAGTGTGTTTCTTGTAAGGCAAGCTAACGTTTGTTTCCCAGTCCTAAATGGAGTTGAATCACATGCAGTTTCTGGTCCTACGAGCAAGAGTTCTTTTCTGGTAAGAAGAGTCAGTATTGCGCTGCCATTGCCATACACAGGACAAATAGCACTGGCGTCTGTTCCCAGCAAGTACAGTGTATTGGACTGAAGAGGATCTACTGTTCTTGTCAGGTTTATAAGCAGAATTCAACTAAATATGGCCGTGTGTGTAGGAAGCACAGTTTTTTTGTTCTGAGCAAGCTCACTGTTCGGACACCATAGGAAACACAGTACAGTAGAAGAGTGCTCTTTTATCTAAAGCAGATTGTGTTTCTTGTAAGGCTAGCTAGCATTTGTTTCCCTGTCCTAAATGGAGTTGAATCACATACAGTTTCTGGTCCTACGAGCAAGAGTTGTTTTCTGGTAAGGAAAGTCACTATTGCGCTCCCATTGCCGTACACAGTGCAAATACCACTCGCGTCTGTTCCCAGCAAGTACAGTGTATTGGACTGAGGAGGAGCTACTGTTCTTGTCAGTTTCCTAAGCAGAGTTGAACTTGATATGGCCCGTGTGTGTAGGAAGCACAGTTCTTTTGTTCTGAGCAAGCTCACTGTTCTGGCCCTATAGGAAACACAGTAGAGTAGAAGAGTGCTCTTTTCTCTAAAGCAGAGTGTCTTTCTTGTAAGGCGACCTAGCGTTTGTTTCCCAGTCATAAATGTAGTTGAATCACATGCAGTTTCTGGTCCTACGAGAGAGTGGTTTTCTGGTAAGAAGAGTCACTATTGTGCTCCCATTGTAATACACAGGGCAAATAGCACTCGCGTCTGTTCCCAGCATGTACAGTGTATTGGACTGAAGAGGATCTACTGTTCTTGTCAGGTTCCTAAGCAGAAATGTACTAGGTATGGCCGTGTGTGTAGGAAGCACAGTTCTTTTGTTCTGAGCAAGTTCACTGTTCAGACCTCTTAGGAAACACAGTAGAGTAGAAGAGTGCTTTTTTCTCTAAATCAGAGTGTGTTTCTTGTAAGGTGAGCTAGTGTTTGTTTCCTAGTCATAAATGGAGTTGAATCACATGCAGTCTCTGGCTCTACGAGCAAGAGTTGTTTTCTGGTAAGTAGAGTCACTGTTGCGCTGCCATTGCCATACACAGAACAAATAGCACTCGCGTCTGTTCCCAGCAAGTACAGTGTATTGGACTGAAGAGGAGCTACTGTTCTTGTCAGTTTCCTAAGCAGAGTTGAACTAGATATGGCCCGTGTGTGTAGGAAGCACAGTTCTTTTGTTCTGAGCAAGCTCACTGTTCTGGCCCTAAAGGAAACACAGTAGAGTAGAAGAGTGCTCTTTTCTCTAAAGCAGAGTGTGTTTCTTGTAAGGCAAGCTAGTGTTTGTTTCCCAGTCCTAAATGGATTTGAATCACATGCAGTTTCTAGTCCTACAAGCAAGAGTTGTTTTATGGTAAGAATAGTCACTATTGCGCTGCCATTGTCTTACACAGGACAAATAGCACTGGCGTCTGTTCCCAGCAAGTACAGTGTATTGGACTAAAGAGGATCTACTGTTCTTGTCAGGTTCCTAATCAAAATTGAACTAGATATGGCCGTGTGTGTAGGAAGCACAGTTCTTTTGTTCTGAGCAAGCTCACTGTTCTGGCCCTATAGGAAACACAGTAGAGTAGAAGAGTGCTCTTTCCTAAAAGCAGAGTGTGTTTCTTGTAAGGCGAGCTAGCGTTTGTATCCCAGTCCTAAATGTATTTGAGTCACATGCAGTTTTTTGTCGTACGAGCAAGAGTTGTTTTCTGGTAAGACGAGTCACTATTGTGCTCCAATTGCCATACACAGTACAAATAGCACTCGTGTCTGTTCCCAGCTAGTACAGTGTATTGGACTGAAGAGGAGCTACTGTTCTTGTCAGGTTCCTAAGCAGAGTTTTACTAGATATGGTCCGTGTGTGTAGGAAGCACAGTTGTTTTGTTCTGAGCAAGCTCACTGTTTGGACACCAAGGAAACACAGTAGAGTAGAAGATTGCTCTTTTCTCAAAAGCAGAGTGTGTTTCTTGTAAGGCGAGCTAGCGTTTGTTTCCCAGTCCTAAATGGATTTGAATCCCATGCAGTTTCTTGTCCTACGAGCAAGAGTTGTTTTCTGGTAAGAAGAGTCACTATTGCGCTGCCATTGCCATACACAGGACAAATAGCATTGTTGTCTGTTCCCAGCAGTACAGTGTATTGGACTGAAGAGGATCTACTGTTCTTGTCAGGTTCCTAAGCAGAATTGAACCAGGTATGGCCGTGTGTATGAAGCACAGTTCTTTTGTTCTGAGCAAGTTCACTGTTCAGACCTCTTAGGAAACACAGTAGAGTAGAAGAGTGCTTTTTTCTCTAAATCAGAGTGTGTTTCTTGTAAGGCGAGCTAGTGTTTGTTTCCTAGTCCTAAATGGAGTTGAATCACATGCAGTCTCTGGTCCTACGAGCAAGAGTTGTTTTCAGGTAAGAAGAGTCACTATTGTGCTCCCATTGTCATACACAGTGCAAATAGCAATCGCGTCTCTTCCCAGCAAGTACAGTGTATTGGACAGAATAATAGCTACTCTTCTTGTCAGTTTCCTAAGCAGAGTTGAGCTAGATATGGTCCGTGTGTTTAGGAAGCACAGTTCTTTTGTTATCAGCAATCTCACTGTTCTGGCCCTGTAGGAAACACAGTAGAGTAGAAGAGTGCTCTTTTCTCAAAAGCAGAGTGTGTTTCTTGTAAGGCGAGCTAGCGTTTGTTTCCCAGTCCTAAATGGAGTTGAATCCCAAGCAGTTTCTGGTCCTATGAGCAAGAGTTGTTTTCTGGTAAGGAAGTCACTATTGCGTTCCCAGTGCCATACACAGTGCAAATAGCACTGGCGTCTGTTCCCAGCAAGTACAGTGTATTGGACTGAAGAGGAGATACTGTTTTTGTCAGGGTCCTAAGCAGAGTTGAACTAGATATGGCCGTGTGTGTAGGAAGCACAGTTCTTTTATTCTGATCAAGCTCACTGTTCAGGCCTTATAGGAAACACATTAGAGTAGAAGAGTGCTCTTTTCTCTAAAGCAGAGTGTGTTTCTTGTAAGGCGAGCTAGCGTTTGTTTCCAAGTCCTAAATTGAGTTGAATCACATGCAGTTTTTGGTCCTACGAGCAAGAGTTGTTTTCTGGTAAGGAGAGTCACTATTGCGCTCCAATTGACATACACAGTGCAAATAGCACTCGCGTCTGTTCCCAGCAAGTACAGTGTATTGGACTGAATAGGAGCTACTGTTCTTTTCAGTTCCAAAGCATAGTTGAACTAGATATGGTCCGTGTGTGTAGGAAGCACAGTTCTTTTGTTCTCAGCAAGCTCACTGTTCTGGCCCTATAGGAAACACAGTAGAGTACAACAGTGCTCTTTTCTCAAAAGCAGAGTGTGTTTCTTGTAAGGCGAGCTAGCGTTTGTTTCCCAGTCCTAAATGGAGTTGAATCACATGCAGTTTCTGTTCCTACGAGCAGGAGTTGTTTTCTTGTAAGGAAAGTCACTATTGCGCTCCCATTGCCATACACAGTGCAAATAGCACTCGCGTCTGTTCCCAGCAAGTACAGTGTATTGGACTGAAAGGAACTACTGTTCTTGTCAGTTTCCAAAGCAGAGTTGAACTAGATATGGCCCGTGTGTGTAGGAAGCACAGTTCTTTTGTTCTGAGCAAGCTCACTCTTCTGGCCCTATAGGAAAAACAGTAGAGTAGGAAGTGCTCTTTTCTCTAAAGCAGAGTGTGTTTCCTGTAAGGCGAGCTAGCATTTCTTTCCCAGTCCTAAATGGAGTTGAATCACATGCAGTTTCTGGTCCTATGTGCAAGAGTTGTTTTATGGTAAGAATAGTCACTATTGTGCTGCCATTGCCATACACAGGACAAATAGCACTGGCGTCTGTTCCCAGCAAGTACAGTGTATTGGACTGAAGAGGATCTACTGTTCTTGTCAGGTTCCTAATCAGAATTGAACTAGATATGGCCGTGTGTGTAGGAAGCACAGTTCTTTTGTTCTGAGCAAGCTCACTGTTCGGACCCCATTGGAAACACAGTAGAGTAGAAGACTGCTCTTTTCTCAAAAGCAGAGTGTGTTTCAGGAAGGCGAGCTAGCATTTGTTTCCCAATCCTAAATGGAGTTGAATCACATGCAGTTTCTGGTCCTACGAGCAAGAGTTGTTTTATGGTAAGGAAATCACTATTGCGCTCCCATTGCCATACACAGTGCAAATATTACTCGCTTCTGTTCCTAGAAAGTACAGTGTATTGGACTTAAGAGGAGCTACTGTTCTTGTCAGTTTCCTAAGCAGAGTTGAACTAGATATGGCCCGTGTGTGTAGGAAGCACAGTTCTTTTGTTCTGAGCAAGCTCACTGTTCTGGCCCTATAGGAAACACAGTAGAGTAGAAGAGTGCTCTTTTCTCTAAAGCAGAGTGTGTTTCTTGTAAGGCGAGCTAGCGTTTGTTTCCCAGTCCTAAATGGATTTGAGTCACATGCAGTTTTTTGTCCTACGAGCAAGAGTTGTTTTCTGGTAAGACGAGTCACTATTGTGCTCCAATTGCCATACACAGTGCAAATAGCACTCGCGTCTCTTCCCAGCAAGTACAGTGTATTGGACTGAAGAGGAGCTACTGTTCTTGTCAGGTTCCTAAGCAGAGTTTTACTAGATATGGTCCGTGTGTGTAGGAAGCACAGTTGTTTTGTTCTGAGCAAGCTCACTGTTTGGACACCAAGGAACACAGTAGAGTAGAAGATTGCTCTTTCTCAAAAGCAGAGTGTGTTTCTTGTAAGGCGAGCTAGCGTTTGTTTCCCAGTCCTAAATGGAGTTGAATCGCATGCAGTTTCTGGTCCTACGAGGAAGAGTTTTTTTCTGGTAAGAAGAGTCACTATTGTGCTGCCATTGCCATACACAGGACAAATAGCATTGTTGTCTGTTCCCAGCAGTACAGTGTATTGGACTGAAGAGGATCTACTGTTCTTGTCGGGTTCCTAAGCAGAAATGAACTAGGTATGGCCGTGTGTAGGAAGCACAGTTCTTTTGTTCTGAGCAAGTTCACTGTTCAGACCTCTTAGGAAACACAGTAGAGTAGAAGAGTGCTTTTTTCTCTAAATCAGAGGGTGTTTCTTGTAAGGCGAGCTAGTGTTTGTTTCCTAGTCCTAAATGGAGTTGAATCACATGCAGTCTCTGGTCCTACGAGCAAGAGTTGTTTTCTGGTAAGAAGAGTCACTATTGTGCTTCCATTGTCATACACAGGGCAAATAGCACTCGCGTCTGTTCCCAGCATGTACAGAGTATTGGACTGAGAGGATCTACTGTTCTTGTCAGGTTCCTAAGCAGAGTTGAACTAGGTATGGCCATGTGTGTAGGAAGCACAGTTCTTTTGTTCTGAGCAAGTTCACTGTTCAGACCTCTTAGGAAACACAGTAGAGTAGAAGAGTGCTTTTTTCTCTAAATCAGAGTGTGTTTCTTGTAAGGCGAGCTAGTGTTTGTTTCCTAGTCCTAAATGGAGATGAATCACATGCAGTCTCTGGTCCTACGAGCAAGAGTTGTTTTCTGGTAAGAAGAGTCACTATTGTGCTCCCATTGTCATACACAGGGCAAATAGCACTGGTGTCTGTTCCCAGCATGTACAGTGCATTGGACTGAAGAGGGTCTACTGTTCTTGTCAGGTTCGTAAGCAGAGTTGAACTAGATATGGCCGTGTGTAGGAAGCACAGTTCTTTTGTTCTGATCAAGCTCACTGTTCTGGCCCTATAGGAAACACAGTAGAGTAGAAGAGTGCTCTTTTCTCTAAAGCAGAGTGTGTTTCTTGTAAGGCGAGCTAGCGTTTGTTTCCCAGTCCTAAATTGAGTTGAGTCACATGCAGTTTTTGGTCCTACGAGCAAGAGTTGTTTTCTGGTAAGGAGAGTCACTATTGCGCTCCAATTGACATACACAGTGCAAATAGCACTCGCGTGTGTTCCCAGCAAGTACACTGTATTGGACTGAATAGAAGCTACTGTTCTTTTCAGTTTCCAAAGCATAGTTGAACTAGATATGGTCCGTGTGTGTAGGAAGCACAGTTCTTTTGTTCTCAGGAAGCTCACTGTTCTGGCCTTATAGGAAACACAGTAGAGTAGAACAGTGCTCTTTCCTCAAAAGCAGAGTGTGTTTCTTGTAAGGCGAGCTAGCGTTTGTTTCCCAGTCCTAAATGGAGTTGAATCACATGCAGTTTCTGGTCCTACGAGGAAGAGTTGTTTTATGCTAAGGAAATCACTATTGCGCTCCCATTGCCATACACAGTGCAAATATTACTCGCTTCTGTTCCTAGAAATTACAGTGTATTGGACTTAAGAGGAGCTACTGTTCTTGTCAGTTTCCTAAGCAGAGATTAACTAGATATGGCCCGTGTGTGTAGGAAGCACAGTTCTTTTGTTCTGAGCAAGCTCACTGTTCTGGCCCTATAGGAAACACAGTAGAGTAGAAGAGTGCTCTTTTCTCTAAAGCAGAGTGTGTTTCTTGTAAGGCGAGCTAGCGTTTGTTTCCCAGTCCTAAATGGATTTGAGTCACATGCAGTTTTTTGTCCTACGAGCAAGAGTTGTTTTCTGGTAAGACGAGTCACTATTGTGCTCCAATTGACATACACAGTGCAAATAGCACTCGCGTCTGTTCCCAGCAAGTACAGTGTATTGGACTGAAGAGGAGCTACTGTTCTTGTCAGGTTCCTAAGCAGAGTTTTACTAGATATGGTCCGTGTGTGTAGGAAGCACAGTTGTTTTGTTCTGAGCAAGCTCACTGTTTGGACACCAAGGAAACACAGTAGAGTAGAAGATTGCTCTTTTCTCAAAAGCAGAGTGTGTTTCTTGTAAGGCGAGCTAGCGTTTGTTTCCCAGTCCTAAATGGAGTTGAATTGCATGCAGTTTCTGGTCCTACGAGCAAGAGTTTTTTTCTGGTAAGAAGAGTCACTATTGTGCTACCATTGCCATACACAGGACAAATAGCATTGTTGTCTGTTCCCAGCAATACAGTGTATTGGACTGAAGAGGATCTACTGTTCTTGTCAGGTTCCTAAGCAGAAATGAACTAGGTATGGCCGTGTGTAGGAAGCACAGTTCTTTTGTTCTGAGCAAGTTCACTGTTCAGACCTCTTAGGAAACACAGTAGAGTAGAAGAGTGCTTTTTTCTCTAAATCAGAGGGTGTTTCTTGTAAGGCGAGCTAGTGTTTGTTTCCTAGTCCTAAATGGAGTTGAATCACATGCAGTCTCTGGTCCTACGAGCAAGAGTTGTTTTCTGGTAAGAAGAGTCACTATTGTGCTCCCATTGTCATACACAGGGCAAATAGCACTCGCGTCTGTTCCCAGCATGTACAGAGTATTGGACTGAAGAGGATCTACTGTTCTTGTCAGGTTCCTAAGCAGAGTTGAACTAGGTATGGCCGTGTGTGTAGGAAGCACAGTTCTTTTGTTCTGAGCAAGTTCACTGTTCAGACCTCTTAGGAAACACAGTAGAGTAGAAGAGTGCTTTTTTCTCTAAATCAGAGTGTGTTTCTTGTAAGGCGAGCTAGTGTTTGTTTCCTAGTCCTAAATGGAGATGAATCACATGCAGTCTCTGGTCCTACGAGCAAGAGTTGTTTTCTGGTAAGAAGAGTCACTATTGTGCTCCCATTGTCATACACAGGGCAAATAGCACTGGCGTCTGTTCCCAGCATGTACAGTGCATTGGACTGAAGAGGGTCTACTGTTCTTGTCAGGTTCGTAAGCAGAGTTGAACTAGATATGGCCGTGTGTAGGAAGCACAGTTCTTTTGTTCTGATCAAGCTCACTCTTCTGGCCCTATAGGAAACACAGTAGAGTAGAAGAGTGCTCTTTTCTCTAAAGCAGAGTGTGTTTCTTGTAAGGCGAGCTAGCGTTTGTTTCCAAGTCCTAAATTGAGTTGAGTCACATGCAGTTTTTGGTCCTACGAGCAAGAGTTGTTTTCTGGTAAGGAGAGTCACTATTGCGCTCCAATTGACATACACAGTGCAAATAGCACTCGCGTCTGTTCCCAGCAAGTACAGTGTATTGGACTGAATAGGAGATACTGTTCTTTTCAGTTTCCAAAGCATAGTTGAACTAGATATGGTCCGTGTGTGTAGGAAGCACAGTTCTTTTGTTCTCAGGAAGCTCACTGTTCTGGCCCTATAGGAAACACAGTAGAGTAGAACAGTGCTCTTTTCTCAAAAGCAGAGTGTGTTTCTTGTAAGGCGAGCTAGCGTTTGTTTCCCAGTCCTAAAGGGAGTTGAATCACATGTAGTTTCTGCTCCTACGAGCAAGAGTTTTTTTCTGGTAAGAAGAGACACTATTGCGCTGCCATTGCAATACACAGGAAAAATAGCACTGTTGTCTGTTCCGAGCAGTACAGTGTATTGGACTGAAGAGGATCTACTGTTCTTGTCAGGTTTATAAGCAAAATTGAACTAGATATGGCCGTGTGTGTAGGAAGCACAGTTCTTTTGTTCTGAGCAAGCTCACTGTTCTGGCCCTATAGGAAACACAGTAGAGTAGGAAGTGCTCTTTTCTCTAAAGCAGAGTGTGTTTCTTGTAAGGCGAGCTAGCGTTTCTTTCCCAGTCCTAAATGGAGTTGAATCACATGCAGTTTCTGGTCCTATGAGCAAGAGTTGTTTTATGGTAAGGAAATCACTATTGCGCTCCCATTGCCATACACAGTGCAAATATTACTCGCTTCTGTTCCTAGAAAGTACAGTATATTGGACTTAAGAGGAGCTACTGTTCTTGTCAGTTTCCTAAGCAGAGTTGAACTAGATATCGCCTTTGTGTGTAGGAAGCACAGTTCTTTTGTTCTGAGCAAGCTCACTGTTCTGGCCCTATAGGAAACACAGTAGAGTAGAAGAGTGCTCTTTTCTCTAAAGCAGAGTGTGTTTCTTGTAAGGCGAGCTAGCGTTTGTTTCCCAGTCCTAAATGGATTTGAGTCACATGCAGTTTTTTGTCCTACGAGCAAGAGTTGTTTTCTGGTAAGACGAGTCACTATTGTGCTCCAATTGCCATACACAGTGCAAATAGCACTCGCGTCTGTTCCCAGCAAGTACAGTGTATTGGACTGAAGAGGAGCTACTGTTCTTGTCAGGTTCCTAAGCAGAGTTTTACTAGATATGGTCCGTGTGTGTAGGAAGCACAGTTGTTTTGTTCTCAGCAAGCTCACTGTTTGGACACCAAGGAAACACAGTAGAGTAGAAGATTGCTCTTTTCTCAAAAGCAGAGTGTCTTTCTTGTAAGGCGAGCTAGCGTTAGTTTCCCAGTCCTAAATGGAGTTGAATCGCATGCTGTTTCTGGTCCTACGAGCAAGAGTTTTTTTCTGGTAAGAAGAGTCACTATTGTGCTGCCATTGCCATACACAGGACAAATAGCATTGTTGTCTGTTCCCAGCAGTACAGTGTATTGGACTGAAGAGGATCTACTGTTCTTGTCAGGTTCCTAAGCAGAAATGAACTAGGTATGGCCGTGTGTAGGAAGCACAGTTCTTTTGTTCTGAGCAAGTTCACTGTTCAGACCTCTTAGGAAACACAGTAGAGTAGAAGAGTGCTTTTTTCTCTAAATCAGAGTGTGTTTCTTGTGAGGCGAGCTAGTGTTTGTTTCCTAGTCCTAAATGGAGATGAATCACATGCAGTCTCTGGTCCTACGAGCAAGAGTTGTTTTCTGGTAAGAAGAGTCACTATTGTGCTCCCATTGTCATACACAGGGCAAATAGCACTCGAGTCTGTTCCCAGCATGTACAGAGTATTGGACTGAAGAGGATCTACTGTTCTTGTCAGGTTCCTAAGCAGAGTTGAACTAGGTATGGCCATGTGTGTAGGAAGCACAGTTCTTTTGTTCTGAGCAAGTTCACTGTTCAGACCTCTTAGGAAACACAGTAGAGTAGAAGAGTGCTTTTTTCTCTAAATCAGAGTGTGTTTCTTGTAAGGCGAGCTAGTGTTTGTTTCCTAGTCCTAAATGGAGATGAATCACATGCAGTCTCTGGTCCTACGAGCAAGAGTTGTTTTCTGGTAAGAAGAGTCACTATTGTGGTCCCATTGTCATACACAGGGCAAATAGCACTGGCGTCTGCTCCCAGCATGTACAGTGCATTGGACTGAAGAGGGTCTGCTGTTCTTGTCAGGTTTGTAAGCAGAGTTGAACTAGATATGGCCGTGTGTAGGAAGCACAGTTCTTTTGTTCTGATCAAGCTCACTGTTCTGGCCCTATAGGAAACACAGTAAAGTAGAAGAGTGCTCTTTTCTCTAAAGCAGAGTGTGTTTCTTGTAAGGTGAGCTAGCGTTTGTTTCCCAGTCCTAAATTGAGTTGAGTCACATGCAGTTTTTGGTCCTACAAGCAAGAGTTGTTTTCTGGTAAGGAGAGTCACTATTGCGCTCCAATTGACATACACAGTGCAAATAGCAATCGCGTGTGTTCCCAGCAAGTACACTGTATTGGACTGAATAGGAGCTACTGTTCTTTTCAGTTTCCAAAGCATAGTTGAACTAGATATGGTCTGTGTGTGTAGGAAGCGCAGTTCTTTTGTTCTCAGGAAGCTCACTGTTCTGGCCTTATAGGAAACACAGTAGAGTAGAACAGTGCTCTTTCCTCAAAAGCAGAGTGTGTTTCTTGTAAGGCGAGCTAGCGTTTGTTTCCCAGTCCTAAATGGAGTTGAATCACATGCAGTTTCTGGTCCTACGAGCAAGAGTTGTTTTATGGTAAGGAAAGTCACTATTGCGCTCCCATTGCCATACACAGTGCAAATATTACTCGCTTCTGTTCCTAGAAATTACAGTGTATTGGACTTAAGAGGAGCTACTGTTCTTGTCAGTTTCCTAAGCAGAGTTGAACTAGATATGGCCCGTGTGTGTAGGCAGCACAGTTCTTTTGTTCTGAGTAAGCTCACTGTTCTGGCCCTATAGGAAACACAGTAGAGTAGAAGAGTGCTCTTTTCTCTAAAGCAGAGTGTGTTTCTTGTAAGGCGAGCTAGCGTTTGTTTCCCAGTCCTAAATGGATTTGAGTCACATGCAGTTTTTTGTCCTACGAGCAAGAGTTGTTTTCTGGTAAGACGAGTCACTATTGTGCTCCAATTGCCATACACAGTGCAAATAGCCCTTGCGTCTGTTGCCAGCAAGTACAGTGTATTGGACTGAAGAGGAGCTACTGTTCTTGTCAGGTTCCTAAGCAGAGTTTTACTAGATATGGTCCGTGTGTGTAGGAAGCACAGTTGTTTTGTTCTGAGCAAGCTCACTGTTTGGACACCAAGGAAACACAGTAGAGTAGAAGATTGCTCTTTTCTCAAAAGCAGAGTGTGTTTCTTGTAAGGCGAGCTAGCGTTTGTTTCCCAGTCCTAAATGGAGTTGAATCGCATGCTGTTTCTGGTCCTACGAGCAAGAGTTTTTTTCTGGTAAGAAGAGTCACTATTGTGCTGCCATCGCCATACACAGGACAAATAGCATTGTTGTCTGTTCCCAGCAGTACAGTGTATTGGACTGAAGAGGATCTACTGTTCTTGTCAGGTTCCTAAGCAGAAATGAACTAGGTATGGCCGTGTGTAGGAAGCACAGTTCTTTTGTTCTGAGCAAGTTCACTGTTCAAACCTCTTAGGAAACACAGTAGAGTAGAAGAGTGCTTTTTTCTCTAAATCAGAGTGTGTTTCTTGTGAGGCGAGCTATTGTTTGTTTCCTAGTCCTAAATGGAGATGAATCACATGCAGTCTCTGGTCCTACGAGCAAGAGTTGTTTTCTGGTAAGAAGAGTCACTATTGTGCTCCCATTGTCATACACAGGGCAAATAGCACTGGCGTCTGTTCCCAGCATGTATAGTGCATTGGACTGAAGAGGGTCTACTGTTCTTGTCAGGTTCGTAAGCAGTGTTGAACTAGATATGGCCGTGTGTAGGAAGCACAGTTCTTTTGTTCTGATCAAGCTCACTGTTCTGGCCCTATAGGAAACACAGTAGAGTAGAAGAGTTCTCTTTTCTCAAAAGCAGAGTGTGTTTCTTGTAAGGCGAGCTAGCGTTTGTTTCCCAGTCCTAAATGGAGTTGAATCTCATGCAGTTTCTGGTCCTACGAGCAAGAGTGGTTTTATGGTAAGAATAGTCACTATTGCGCTGCCATTTCCCAACACAGGACAAATAGCACTGTTGTCTCTTCCCAGCAGTACAGTGTATTGGACTGAAGAGGATCTACTGTTCTAGTCAGGTTCCTAAGCAGAATTGAACTAGGTATGGTGGTGTGAGTAGGAAGCACGGTTTTTTGTTCTGAGCAAGCTCACTGTTCTGGCCCTATAGGAAACACAGTAGAGTAGAAGAGTGCTCTTTTCTCAAAAGCAGAGTGTGTTTTTTGTAAGGCGAGCTAGCGTTTGTTTCCCATTCCTATATGGAGTTGAATCACATGCAGTTTCTGGTCCTACGATCAAGAGTTTTTTTCTGGTAAGGAAAGTCACTATTGCGCTCCCATTGCCATACACAGTGCAAATAGCACTGGCGTCTGTTCCCAGCAAGTACAGTGTATTGGACTGAAGAGGATCTACTATTCTTGTCAGTTTCCTAAGCAGAATTGAACTAGATATGACCGTGTGTGTAGGAAGCACAGTTCTTTTGTTCTGAGCAAGCTCACTGTTTTGGCCATATAGGAAACACTTTAGAGTAGAAGAGGGCTCTTTTCTCCAAAGCAGAGTGTGTTTCTTGTAAGGTGAGCTAGCGTTTGTTTCCCAGTCCTAAATGGAGATGAATCTCATGCAGTTTCTGGTCCTAACAGCAAGAGTTGTTTTCTGGTAAGAAGAGTTACTATTGTGCTCCCATTTTCATACACAGGGCAAATAGCACTCGCGTCTGTTCCCAGCAAGTACAGTGTATTGGACTGAAGAGGATCTACTATTCTTGTCAGTTTCCTAAGCAGAATTGGACTAGATATGACCGTGTGTGTAGGAAGCACAGTTCTTTTGTTCTGAGCAAGCTCATTGTTTTGGCCCTATACGAAACAGAGTAGTGTAGAAGAGTGCTCTTTTCTCAAAAGCAGAGTATGTTTCTTGTAAGGCGAGCTAGCGTTTGTTTCCCAGTCCAAAATGGAGTTTATTCACATGCAGTTTTCGCTCCTACGAGCAAGAGTTGTTTTCTGGTAAGAAGAGTCACTATTGCGCTCCAATTGCCATACACAGTGCAAATAGCACTCACGTCTCTTCCCAGCAAGTACAGTGTATTGGACAGAATAGGAGCTACTGTTCTTGTCAGTTTCCTAAGCAGAGTTGAATTAGATATGGCCGTGTGTGTAGGAAGCACAGTTCTTTTGTTCTGATCAAGCTCACGGTTCTGGCCCTATAGGAAACAGAGTAGAGTAGAAGAGTGCTCTTTTCTCTAAAGCAGAGTGTGTTTCTTGTAAGGAGAGCTAGCGTTTGTTTGCCAGTCCTAAATTGAGTTGAATCTCATGCAGTTTCTGGTCGTACGAGCAAGAGTTGTTTTCTGGTAAGGAGAGACACTATTGCGCTCCAATTGACATACACAGTGCAAATAGCACTCGCGTCTGTTCCCAGCAAGTACATTGTACTGGACTGAATAAGAGCTACTGTTCTTTTCAGTTTCCAAAGCAGAGTTGAACTAGATATGGCCCGTGTGTGTAGGAAGCACAGTTCTATTGTTCTGAGCAAGCTCACTGTTCTGGCCCTATAGGAAACACAGTAGAGTAGGAAGTGCTCTTTTCTCTAAAGCAGAGTGTGTTTCTTGTAAGGCGAGCTAGCGTTTCTTTCCCAGTCCTAAAAGGAGTTGAATCACATGCAGTTTCTGGTCCTATGAGCAAGAGTTGTTTTATGGTAAGGAAATCACTATTGCGCTCCCATTGCCATACACAGTGCAAATATTACTCGCTTCTGTTCCTAGAAAGTACAGTGTATTGGACTTAAGAGGAGCTACTGTTCTTGTCAGTTTCCTAAGCAGAGTTGAACTAGATATCGCCTGTGTGTGTAGGAAGCACAGTTGTTTTGTTCTGAGCAAGCTCACTGTTCTGGCCCTATAAGAAAAACAGTAGAGTAGAAGAGTGCTCTTTTCTCTAAAGCAGAGTGTGTTTATTGTAAGGCGAGCTAGCGTTTGTTTCCCAGTCCTAAATGGATTTGAGTCACATGCAGTTTTTTGTCCTACGAGCAAGAGTTGTTTTATGGTAAGACGAGTCACTATTGTGCTCCAATTGCCATACACAGTGAAAATAGCACTCGCGTCTGTTCCCAGCAAGTACAGTGTATTGGACTGAAGAGGATCTACTGTTCTTGTCAATTTCCTAAGCAGAATTGAACTAGATATGACCATGTGTGTAGGAAGAACAGTTCTTTTGTTCTGAGCAAGCTCACTGTTTTGGCCCTATAGGAAACACTTTAGAGTAGAAGAGGGCTCTTTTCTCAAAAGCAGAGTGTGTTTCTTGTAAGGTGAGCTAGCGTTTGTTTCACAGTCCTAAATGGAGTTGAATCTCATGCAGTTTCTGGTCCTACGAGCAAGAGTTGTTTTCTGGTAAGAAGAGTCACTATTGCCCTCCCATTGTCATACACAGGGAATATAGCACTCGCGTCTGTTCCCAGCAAGTGTAGTGTATTGGACTGAAGAGGATCTACTGTTCTTGTCAGGTTCCTAAGCAGAATTGAACTACGTATGGCGGTGTGTGTAGGAAGCACAGTTATTTTGTTCTGAGCAAGCTCACTTTTTGGACCCCATAGGAAACACAGTAGAGTAGAAGAGTGCTCTTTTCTCAAAAGCAGAGTGTGTTTCTTGTAAGGCGAGCTAGCGTTTCTTTCCCAGTCCTAAATGGAGTTGAATCACATGCAGTTTCGGGTCCTACGAGCAAGA
Source organism: Peromyscus eremicus (assembly GCF_949786415.1). Taxonomy (NCBI): domain Eukaryota; kingdom Metazoa; phylum Chordata; class Mammalia; order Rodentia; family Cricetidae; genus Peromyscus; species Peromyscus eremicus. The sequence goes on from NW_026735688.1 coordinate 66,931, forward strand.
GTTGTTTTCTGGTAAGAAGAGTCACTATTGCGCTCCCATTGTCATACACAGGGCAAATAGCACTCGCATCTGTTCCCAGCAAGTACAGTGTATTGGACTGAAGAGGATCTATTATTTTTGTCAGTTTCCTAAGCAGAATTGGACTAGATATGACTGTGTGTGTAGGAAGCACAGTTCTTTTGTTCTGAGCAAGCTCACTGTTTTGGCCCTATAGGAAACACAGTAGAGTAGAAGAGTGCTCTTTTCTCAAAAGCAGAGTGTGTTTCTTGTAAGGCGAGCTAGCGTTTGTTTCCCAGTCCAAAATGGAGTTGAGTCACATGCAGTTTTTGCTCCTACGAGCAAGAGTTGTTTTCTGGTAAGAAGAGTCACCATTGCGCTCCAATTGCCATAAAAAGTGCAAATAGCACGCGCGTCTGTTCCCAGCAAGTACAGTGTATTGGAAAGAATAGGAGCTACTGTTCTTTTCAGTTTCCTAAGCAGAGTTGAACTAGATATGGTCCGTGTGTGTAGGAATCACAGTTCTTTTGTTCTCAGCAAGCTCACTGTTCTAGCCCTATAGGAAACACAGTAGAGTAGAAGAGTGCTCTTTTCTCAAATGCAGAGTGTGTTTCTTGTAAGGCGAGCTAGCGTTTGTTTCCCAGTCCTAAATGGAGTTGAATCACATGCAGTTTCTGGTCCTATGAGCAAGAGTTGTTTTCTGGTAAGGAAGTCACTATTGCGCTCCCATTGCCATACACAGTGCAAATAGCACTCGCGTCTCTTCCCAGCAAGTACAGTGTATTGGACTGAAGAGGAGCTGCTGTTCTTGTCAGTTTCCTAAGCCGAGTTGAACTAGATATGGTCGGTGTGTGTAGGAAGCACAGTTCTTTTGTTCTGAGCAAGCTCACTGTTCTGGCCCTATAGGAAACACAGTAGAGTAGATAAGTGCTCTTTTCTCTAAAGCAGAGTGTGTTTCTTGTAAGGCGAGCTAGCGTTTGTTTCCCAGTCCTAAATGGAGTTGAGTCACATGTAGTTTTGGTTCTACAAGCAAGAGTTGTTTTCTTGTAAGACAAGTCACTATTGTGCTCCAATTGCTAGACACAGTGCAAATAGCACTCGTGTCTGTTCCCAGCAAGTACAGTGTATTGGACTGAAGAGGAGCTACTGTTCTTTTCAGGTTCCTAAGCAGAGTTTTACTAGAAATGGTCCGTGTGTGTAGGAAGCACAGTTATTTTGTTCTGAGCAAGCTCACTGTTTGGACCTCATAGGAAACACAGTAGAGTAGAAGAGTGCTCTTTTCTCAAAAGCAGAGTGTGTTTCTTGCAAGGCAAGCTAGCGTTTGTTTCCCAGTCCTAAATGGAGTTGAATCTCATGCAGTTTCTGGTCCTACGAGCAAGAGTTGTTTTCTGGTAAGAAGAGTCACTATTGCACTCCAATTGCCATACACAGTGCAAATAGCACTCGCGTCTATTCCCAGCAAGTACAGTGTATTGGACTGAATAGGAGCTACTGTTATTTTCAGTTTCCTAAGCAGAGTTGAACTAGATATGGTCCGTGTGTGTAGGAAGCACAGTTCTTTTGTTCTCTGGAAGCTCACTGTTCTGGCCCTATAGGAAACACAGTAGAGTAGAAGAGTGCTCTTTTCTCAAAAGCAGAGTGTGTTTCTTGTAAGGCGAGCTAGCGTTTGTTTCCCAGTCCTAAATGGAGTTGAATCTCATGCAGTTTCTGGTCCTACGAGCAAGAGTTGTTTTCTGGTAAGAAGAGTCACTATTGCCCTCCCATTGTCATACACAGGGAAAATAGCACTCGCGTCTGTTCCCAGCAAGTGCAGTGTATTGGACTGAAGAGGATCTACTGTTCTTGTCAGGTTCCTAAGCAGAATTGAACTATGTATGGCGGTGTGTGTAGGAAGCACAGTTGTTTTGTTCTGAGCAAGCTCACTGTTTGGACCCCATAGGAAACACAGTAGAGTAGAAGAGTGCTCTTTTCTCAAAAGAAGAGTGTGTTTCTTGTAAGGCGAGCTAGCGTTTCTTTCCCAGTCCTAAATGGAGTTGAATCACATGCAGTTTCTGGTCCTACGAGCAAGAGTGGTTTTATGGTAAGATTAGTCACTATTGCGCTGCCATTTCCCAACACAGGACAAATAGCACTGTTGTCTCTTCCCAGCAGTACAGTGTATTGGACTGAAGAGGATCTACTGTTCTAGTCAGGTTCCTAAGCAGAATTGAACTAGGTATGGTGGTGTGAGGAGGAAGCACGGTTTTTTGTTCTGAGCAAGCTCACTGTTCTGGCCCTATAGGAAACACAGTAGAGTAGAAGAGTGCTCTTTTCTCAAAAGCAGAGTGTGTTTCTTGTAAGGCGAGCTAGCGTTTGTTTCCCAGTCCTATATGGAGTTGAATCACATGCAGTTTCTGGTCCTACGATCAAGAGTTGTTTTCTGGTAAGGAAAGTCACTATTGCGCTCCCATTGCCATACACAGTGCAAATAGCACTGGCGTCTGTTCCCAGCAAGTACAGTGTATTGGACTGAAGAGGATCTACTATTCTTGTCAGTTTCCTAAGCAGAATTGAACTAGATATGACCGTGTGTGTAGGAAGCACAGTTCTTTTGTTCTGAGCAAGCTCACTGTTTTGGCCATATAGGAAACACTTTAGAGTAGAAGAGGGCTCTTTTCTCCAAAGCAGAGTGTGTTTCTTGTAAGGTGAGCTAGCGTTTGTTTCCCAGTCCTAAATGGAGATGAATCTCATGCAGTTTCTGGTCCTACCAGCAAGAGTTGTTTTCTGGTAAGAAGAGTTACTATTGTGCTCCCATTTTCATACACAGGGCAAATAGCACTCGCGTCTGTTCCCAGCAAGTACAGTGTATTGGACTGAAGAGGATCTACTATTCTTGTCAGTTTCCTAAGCAGAATTGGACTAGATATGACCGTGTGTGTAGAAGCACAGTTCTTTTGTTCTGAGCAAGCTCATTGTTTTGGCCCTATACGAAACAGAGTAGTGTAGAAGAGTGCTCTTTTCTCAAAAGCAGAGTATGTTTCTTGTAAGGCGAGCTAGCGTTTGTTTCCCAGTCCAAAATGGAGTTTATTCACATGCAGTTTTCGCTCCTACAAGCAAGAGTTGTTTTCTGGTAAGAAGAGTCACTATTGCGCTCCAATTGCCATACACAGTGCAAATAGCACTCGCGTCTCTTTCCAGCAAGTACAGTGTATTGGACAGAATAGGAGCTACTGTTCTTGTCAGTTTCCTAAGCAGAGTTGAACGAGATATGGCCCGTGTGTAGGAAGCACAGTTCTTTTGTTCTGAGCAAGCTCACTGTTTGGACCCCATTAGAAAAACAGTAGAGTAGAAGAGTGCTCTTTTCTCAAAAGCAGAGTGTGTTTCTTGTAAGGCGAGCTAGAGTTTGTTTCCCAGTCCTAAAAGGAGTTGAATCACATGCAGTTTCTGGTCCTGCAAGCAAGAGTTGTTTTCTGGTAAGAAGAGTCACTATTGTGCTCCCATTGAAATACACAGGGCAAATAGCACTGGCGTCTGTTCCCATCATGTACAGTGTATTGGACTGAAGAGGATCTACTGTTCTTGTCAGGTTCCTAAGCAGACTTGAATTAGATATGTCCGTGTGTGTAGGAAGCACAGTTCTTTTGTTCTGATCAAGCTCACTGTTCTGGCCCTATAGGAAACACAGTAGAGTAGAAGAGTGCTCTTTTCTCTAAAGCAGAGTGTGTTTCTTGTAAGGAGAGCTAGCGTTTGTTTCCCAGTCCTAAATTGAGTTGAATCTCATGCAGTTTCTGGTCGTACCAGCAAGAGTTGTTTTCTGGTAAGGAGAGACACTATTGCGCTCCAATTGACATACACAGTGCAAATAGTACTCGCGTCTGTTCCCAGCAAGTACATTGTACTGGACTGAATAAGAGCTACTGTTCTTTTCAGTTTCCAAAGCAGAGTTGAACTAGATATGGCCCGTGTGTGTAGGAAGCACAGTTCTATTGTTCTGAGCAAGCTCACTGTTCTGGCCCTATAGGAAACACAGTAGAGTAGGAAGTGCTCTTTTCTCTAAAGCAGAGTGTGTTTCTTGTAAGGCGAGCTAGCGTTTCTTTCCCAGTCCTAAATGGAATTGAATCACATGCAGTTTCTGGTCCTATGAGCAAGAGTTGTTTTATGGTAAGGAAATCACTATTGCGCTCCCATTGCCATACACAGTGCAAATATTACTCGCTTCTGTTCCTAGAAAGTACAGTGTATTGGACTTAAGAGGAGCTACTGTTCTTGTCAGTTTCCTAAGCAGAGTTGAACTAGATATCGCCTGTGTGTGTAGGAAGCACAGTTGTTTTGTTCTGAGCAAGCTCACTGTTCTGGCCCAATAGGAAAAACAGTAGAGTAGAAGAGTGCTCTTTTCTCTAAAGCAGAGTGTGTTTATTGTAAGGCGAGCTAGCGTTTGTTTCCCAGTCCTAAATGGAGTTGAATCACATGCAGTTTCTGGTCCTACGAGCAAGAGTTGTTTTCTGGTAAGAAGAGTCACTATTGCGCTCCCAGTGCCATACACAGTGCAAATAGCACTCGCGTCTGTTCCCAGCAAGTACAGTGTATCGGACTGAAGAGGAGCTACTGTTCTTGTCAGTTTCCTAAGCAGAGTTGAACGGGATATGGCCTGTGTGTGTAGGAAGCACAGTTCTTTTGTTCTGAGCAATCTCACTGTTTGGACCCCATTGGAAAAACAGTAGAGTAGAGAGTGCTCTTTTCTCAAAAGCAGAGTGTGTTTCTTGTAAGGCGAGCTAGCGTTTGTTTCCCAGTCCTAAATGGAGTTGAATCACATACAGTTTCTGGTCCTACGAGCAAGAGTTGTTTTCTGGTAAGAAAAGTCACTATTGCGCTCCCATTGCCATACACAGTGCAAATAGCACTCGCGTCTCTTCCCAGCAAGTACAGTGTATTGGACTGAAGAGGAGCTACTGTTCTTGTCAGTTTCCTAAGCCGAGTTGAACTAGATATGGTCGGTGTGTGTAGGAAGCACAGTTCTTTTGTTCTGAGCAAGCTCACTGTTCTGGCCCTATAGGAAACACAGTAGAGTAGATAAGTGCTCTTTTCTCTAAAGCAGAGTGTGTTTCTTGTAAGGCGATCTAGGGTTTGTTTCCCAGTCCTAAATGGAGTTGAGTCACATGTAGTTTTTGGTTCTACAAGCAAGAGTTGTTTTCTTGTAAGACAAGTCACTATTGTGCTCCAATTGCCAGACACAGTGCAAATAGCACTCGTGTCTGTTCCCAGCAAGTACAGTGTATTGGACTGAAGAGGAGCTACTGTTCTTTTCAGCTTCCTAAGCAGAGTTTTACTAGAAATGGTCCGTGTGTGTAGGAAGCACAGTTATTTTGTTCTGAGCAAGCTCACTGTTTGGACCTCATAGGAAACACAGTAGAGTAGAAGAGTGCTCTTTTCTCAAAAGCAGAGTGTGTTTCTTGCAAGGCAAGCTAGCGTTTGTTTCCCAGTCCTAAATGGAGTTGAATCTCATGCAGTTTCTGGTCCTACGAGCAAGAGTTGTTTTCTGGTAAGAAGAGTCACTATTGCACTCCAATTGCCATACACAGTGCAATTAGCACTCGCGTCTATTCCCAGCAAGTACAGTGTATTGGACTGAATAGGAGCTACTGTTATTTTCAGTTTCCTAAGCAGAGTTGAACTAGATATGGTCCGTGTGTGTAGGAAGCACAGTTCTTTTGTTCTCTGGAAGCTCACTGTTCTGGCCCTATAGGAAACACAGTAGAGTAGAAGAGTGCTCTTTTCTTAAAAGCAGAGTGTGTTTCTTGTAAAGTGAGCTAGCATTTGTTTCCCAGTCCTAAATGGAGTTGAATCACATGCAGTTTCTGGTCCTACGAGCAAGAGTTGTTTTCTGGTAAGGAAGTCACTATTGCGCTCCCATTGCCATATACAGTGTAAATAGCACTCGCGTCTGTTCCCAGCAAGTACAGTGTATTGGACTGAAGAGGAGCTACTGTTCTTGTCAGTTTCCTAAGCAGAGTTGAACGAGATATGGCCGTGTGTGTAGGAAGCACAGTTCTTTTGTTCTGAGCAAGCTCCCTGTTTGGACCCCATAGGAAACACAGTAGAGTAGAAGAGTGCTCTTTTCTCTAAAGCAGAGTGTTTTTCTTGTAAGGTGAGCTCGCGTTTGTTTCCCAGTCCTAAATGGAGTTGAGTCACATGCAGTTTTTGGTCCTACGAGCAAGAGTTGTTTTCTGGTAAGAAGAGTAACTCTTGCGCTCCAAATGCCATACACAGTGCAAATAGTACTCGAGTCTGTTCCCTTCAAGTACAGTGTATTGGACTGATTAGGAGCAACTGTTCTTGTCAGTTTCCTCAGCAGAGTTGAACTAGATATTGTCCGTGTGTGTAGGAAGCACAGTTCTTTTGTTCTGAGCAAGCTCACTGTTTGGACCCCATAGGAAACACAGTAGAGTAGAAGAGTGCTCTTTTCTCAAAAGCAGATTGTGTTTCTTGTATGGTGAGCTAGCATTTGTTTCCCAGTCCTAAATGGAGTTGAATCACATACAGTTTCTGTTCCTACGAGCAAGAGTTGTTTTCTGGTGAGGAAAGTCACTATTGCACTCCAATTGCCATACACAGTGCAAATAGCACTCGCGTCTATTCCCAGCAAGTACAGTGTATTGGACTGAAGAGGAGCTACTGTTCTTTTCAGGTTCCTAAGCAGAGTTTTACTAGAAATGGTCCGTGTGTGTAGGAAGCACAGTTATTTTGTTCTGAGCAAGCTCACTGTTTGGACCTCATAGGAAACACAGTAGAGTAGAAGAGTGCTCTTTTCTCAAAAGCAGAGTGTGTTTCTTGCAAGTATGAAGAGTCACTGTTGCGCTCCCATTGCCATACACAGTGCAAATAGCACTCGCGTATGTTCCCAGCAATTACAGTGTATTGGACTGAAGAGGAGCTACTGTTCTTGTCAGTTTCCAAAGCATAGTTGAACTAGATATGGCCCGTGTGTGTAGGAAGCACAGTTCTTTTATTCTGAGCAAGCTCACTGTTCTGGCCCTATAGGAAACACAGTAGAGTAGAAAGTGCTCTTTTCTCTAAAACAGAGTGTGTTTCTTGTAAGGCGAGCTCGCGTTTGTTTCCCAGTCCTAAATGGAGTTTTATCACATGCAGTTTCTGGTCCTACGAGCAAGAGTTGTTTTATGGTAAGAATAGTCACTATTGTGCTGCCATTGCCATACACAGGACAAATAGCACTGGCGTCTGTTCCCAGCAAGTACAGTGTATTGGACTGAAGAGGATCTACTATTCTTGTCAGTTTCCTAAGCAGAGTTGAACTAGATATGGCTGGGTGTGTAGGAAGCACAGTTCTTTAGTTCTGATCAAGCTCACTGTTCTGGCCCTATAGGAAACACAGTATAGTAGAAGAGTGCTCTTTTCTCTAAAGCAGTTGTGTTTCTTGTAAGGCGAGCTCGCGTTTGTTTCCCAGTCCTAAATGGAGTTGCGTCACATGCAGTTTTTGGTCCTACGAGCATGAGTTGTTTTCTGGTATGAAGAGTCACTGTTGTGCTCCAATTGCCATACACAGTGCAAATAGCACTGTTGTCTGTTCTCAGCAAGTACAGTGTATTGGACTGAATAGGATCTACTGTTCATGTCAGTTTCCAAACCATAGTTGAACTAGTTATGGTCCGTGTGTAGGAAGCACAGTTCTTTTGTTCTCAGCAATCTCACTGTTCTGGCCCTATAGGAAACACAGTAGAGTAGAACAGTGCTCTTTTCTCTAAAGCAGAGTGGGTTTCTTGTAAGGCGAGCTAGCGTTTGTTTCCCAGTCCTAAATGGAGTTGAATCACATGCAGTTTCTGGTCCTACGAGCAAGAGTTGTTTTCTGGTAAGAAAAGTTACTATTGCGCTGCCATTGCCATACACAGGACAAAAAGCACTATTGTCTCTTCCCAGCATGTACAGTGTATTGGAAAGAAGAGGAGCTTCTGTTCTTGTCAGTTTCCTAAGCAAAATTGAACTAGATATGGCCGTGTGTGTAGGAAGCACAGTTCTTTTGTTTTGAGCAAGCTCACTGTTCGGACTCCATTGTAAACACAGTAGAGTAGAAGAGTGCTCTTTTCTCTAAAGCAGATTGTGTTTCTTGTAAGGCGAGCTAGCATTTGTTTCCCAGTCCTAAATGGAGTTGAATCACATACAGTTTCTGGTCGTACGAGCAAGAGTTGTTTTCTGGTAAGAAAAGTCACTATTGCGCTCCCATTGCCATACACAGTGCAAAAAGCACTCGTGTCTGTTCCCAGCAAGTACAGTGTATTGGACTGAAAGGGAGCTACTGTTCTTGTCAGTTTCCTAAGCAGAGTTGAACTAGACATGGTCGGTGTGTGTAGGAAGCACAGTTCTTTTGTTCTGAGTAAGCTCACTGTTCTGGCCCTATAGGAAACACAGTAGAGTAGAAAAGTGCTCTTTTCTCTAAAGCAGAGTGTGTTTCTAGTAAGGCGAGCCAGCGTTTGTTTCCCAGTCCTAAATGGAGTTGAATCACATGCAGTTTCTGGTCCTACGAGCAAGAGTTGTTTTATGGTAAGAATAGTCACTATTGTGCTGCCATTGCCATACACAGGACAAATAGCACTCGCGTCTGTTCCCAGCACGTACAGTGTATTGGACTGAAGAGGAGCTAATGTTCTTTTCAGTTTTCTAAGAAGAGTTGAACTAGATATGGTCTGTGTGTAGGAAGCACAGTTTTTTGTTCTGAGCAAACTCACTGTTTGGACCCCATAGGAAACAAAATAGAGTAGAAGCGTGCTCTTTTCTCAAAAGCAGAGTGTGTTTCTTGTAAGGCTAGCTAGTGTTGGTTTCCCAGTCAGAAACGAATTTGAATCACATGCAGTTTCTGGTCCTACGAGCAAGAGTTATTTTATGGTAAGAATAGTCACTATTGCGCTCCCATTGCCATACACAGTGCAAATAGCACTGGCGTCTGCTCCCAGTAAGTACAGTCTATTGGACTGAAGAGGATCTACTGTTCTTTCAGTTTCCTAATCAGAATTGAACTAGATATGGCCCGTGTGTGTAGGAAGCACAGTTCTTTTGTTCTGAGCAAGCTCACTGTTCTGGCCCTACACGAAACACAGTAGAGTAGAAGAGTACTCTTTTCTCAAAAGCAGAGTGTGTTTCTTGTAAGGCTAGCTAGTGTTTTTTTCCCAGTCAGAAACAGAGTTGAATCACACGCAGTTTCTGGTCCTACGAGCAAGAGTTGTTTTCTAGTAAAAGAGTCACTACTGAGCTCCCATTGCTATACACAGTGCAAATAGCACTCGCGTCTGTTCCCAGCAAGTACAGTGTATTGGACTGAAGAGGATCTACTGCTCTTGTCAGGTTCCTAAGCAGAATTGAACTAGATATGGCCGTGTGTGTAGGAAGGACATTTCTTTTGTTCTGAGCAAGCTCACTGTTCAGACTCCATAGGAAACACTGTAGAGTAGAAGAATGCTCTTTTCTCAAAAGCAGAGTGTGTTTCTTGTAAGGCGAGCTAGCATATGTTTCCTAGACCTAAATGGAGTTGAATCACATGCAGTTTCTGGTCCTACAAACAAGAGTTGTTTTCTGGTAAGGAAAGTCACTATTGAGCTCCAATTGCCATACACAGGGCAAAGAGCACTCGAGTCTTTTCCCAGCAAGTACAGTGTATTGGACTGAATAGGAGCTACTGTTCTTGTCAGTTTCCTAAGCAGAGTTGAACTACATATGGTTCGTGTGTGTAGGAAGCACAGTTCTTTTGTTCTGAGCAAGCTCACTGTTCTGGCTCTATAGGAAACACAGTAGTGTAGAAGAATGCTCATTTCTCAAAAGTAGAGTGTTTTTCTTGTAAGGCGAGCTAGCTGTTGTTTCCCAGTCCTAAATGGAGTTGAATCACATGCAGTTTCTGGTCCTAAGAGCCAGAGTTGTTTTCTGGTAAGAAGAGTCACTATTGTGCTCCCATTGCCATACACAGTGCAAATAAAAGTCGCGTCTGTTCCCAGCAAGAACAGTGAATTGGACTGAAGAGGAGCTACTGTTCTTGTCAGTTTCCTAAGCAGAGTTGAACTAGATATGGCCCGTGGGTGTAGGAAGCACAGTTCTTTTTTTCTGAGCAAGCTCATGGTTCGGACACCATAGGAAACACACTAGAGTAGAAGAGTGCTCTTTTCTCAAAAGCAGAGTGTGTTTCTTGTAAGGCGAACTAGCGTTTGTTTCCCAGTCCTAAATGGAGTTGAATCACATGCAGTTTCTAGTCCTACTATCAAGAGTTGTTTTCTAGTAAGAAGAGATACTATTGTGCTCCCATTGCCATACACAGTGCAAATAGCACTCGTGTCTGTTCCCAGCAAGTACATAGTATTGGACTGAAAAGGAGCTACTGTTCTTGTCAGTTTCATAAGCAGAGTTGAACTAGATATGGCCCGTGTGTGCAGGAAGCACAGTTCTTTGTTCTGAGCAAGCTCACTGTTCTGGCCCTATAGGAAACACACTAGAGTAGAAGAGTGTTCTTTTCTCAAAAGCAGAGTGGGTTTCTTGTAAGGCAAGCTAGCGATTGTTTCCCAGTAACAAATGGAGTTGAATCACATGCAGTTTCTGGTCCTACGAGCAAGAGTTGTTTTCTGGAAAGAAGAGTCAATATTGTGGTCCAATTGCCATATACAGTGCAAATAGGACTCGCGTCTCTTCCCAGCAAGTGCAGTGTATTGGATTGAAGAGGAGCTACTGTTCTTGTCAGTTTCCTAAGCAGAGTTGAACAAGATATGGCCCGTGTGTGTAGTAAGCACAGTTCTTTTGTTCTGAGCAAGCTCACTGTTCTGGCCCCATAAGAAACACAGTGGAATAGAAGAGTGCTCTTTTCTCAAAAGCAGAGTGTGTTTCTTGTAAGGCGAGCTATCGTTTGTTTACCAGTCTTAAATTGAGTTGAATCCCATGCAGTTTCTGGTAATATGAGCAAGAGTTGTTTTCTGGTAAGGAAGTCACTATTGCGCTCCCATTGCCATATACAGTGTAAATAGCACTCGCGTCTGTTCCCAGCAAGTACAGTGTATTGGACTGAAGAGGAGCTACTGTTCTTGTCAGTTTCCTAAGCAGAGTTGAACGAGATATGGCCGTGTGTGTAGGAAGCACAGTTCTTTTGTTCTGAGCAAGCTCCCTGTTTGGACCCCATAGGAAACACAGTAGAGTAGAAGAGTGCTCTTTTCTCTAAAGCAGAGTGTTTTTCTTGTAAGGTGAGCTCGCGTTTGTTTCCCAGTCCTAAATGGAGTTGAGTCACATGCAGTTTTTGGTCCTACGAGCAAGAGTTGTTTTCTGGTAAGAAGAGTAACTCTTGCGCTCCAAATGCCATACACAGTGCAAATAGTACTCGAGTCTGTTCCCTTCAAGTACAGTGTATTGGACTGATTAGGAGCAACTGTTCTTGTCAGTTTCCTCAGCAGAGTTGAACTAGATATTGTCCGTGTGTGTAGGAAGCACAGTTCTTTTGTTCTGAGCAAGCTCACTGTTTGGACCCCATAGGAAACACAGTAGAGTAGAAGAGTGCTCTTTTCTCAAAAGCAGATTGTGTTTCTTGTATGGTGAGCTAGCATTTGTTTCCCAGTCCTAAATGGAGTTGAATCACATACAGTTTCTGTTCCTACGAGCAAGAGTTGTTTTCTGGTGAGGAAAGTCACTATTGCACTCCAATTGCCATACACAGTGCAAATAGCACTCGCGTCTATTCCCAGCAAGTACAGTGTATTGGACTGAAGAGGAGCTACTGTTCTTTTCAGGTTCCTAAGCAGAGTTTTACTAGAAATGGTCCGTGTGTGTAGGAAGCACAGTTATTTTGTTCTGAGCAAGCTCACTGTTTGGACCTCATAGGAAACACAGTAGAGTAGAAGAGTGCTCTTTTCTCAAAAGCAGAGTGTGTTTCTTGCAAGTATGAAGAGTCACTGTTGCGCTCCCATTGCCATACACAGTGCAAATAGCACTCGCGTATGTTCCCAGCAATTACAGTGTATTGGACTGAAGAGGAGCTACTGTTCTTGTCAGTTTCCAAAGCATAGTTGAACTAGATATGGCCCGTGTGTGTAGGAAGCACAGTTCTTTTATTCTGAGCAAGCTCACTGTTCTGGCCCTATAGGAAACACAGTAGAGTAGAAAGTGCTCTTTTCTCTAAAACAGAGTGTGTTTCTTGTAAGGCGAGCTCGCGTTTGTTTCCCAGTCCTAAATGGAGTTTTATCACATGCAGTTTCTGGTCCTACGAGCAAGAGTTGTTTTATGGTAAGAATAGTCACTATTGTGCTGCCATTGCCATACACAGGACAAATAGCACTGGCGTCTGTTCCCAGCAAGTACAGTGTATTGGACTGAAGAGGATCTACTATTCTTGTCAGTTTCCTAAGCAGAGTTGAACTAGATATGGCTGGGTGTGTAGGAAGCACAGTTCTTTAGTTCTGATCAAGCTCACTGTTCTGGCCCTATAGGAAACACAGTATAGTAGAAGAGTGCTCTTTTCTCTAAAGCAGTTGTGTTTCTTGTAAGGCGAGCTCGCGTTTGTTTCCCAGTCCTAAATGGAGTTGCGTCACATGCAGTTTTTGGTCCTACGAGCATGAGTTGTTTTCTGGTATGAAGAGTCACTGTTGTGCTCCAATTGCCATACACAGTGCAAATAGCACTGTTGTCTGTTCTCAGCAAGTACAGTGTATTGGACTGAATAGGATCTACTGTTCATGTCAGTTTCCAAACCATAGTTGAACTAGTTATGGTCCGTGTGTAGGAAGCACAGTTCTTTTGTTCTCAGCAATCTCACTGTTCTGGCCCTATAGGAAACACAGTAGAGTAGAACAGTGCTCTTTTCTCTAAAGCAGAGTGGGTTTCTTGTAAGGCGAGCTAGCGTTTGTTTCCCAGTCCTAAATGGAGTTGAATCACATGCAGTTTCTGGTCCTACGAGCAAGAGTTGTTTTCTGGTAAGAAAAGTTACTATTGCGCTGCCATTGCCATACACAGGACAAAAAGCACTATTGTCTCTTCCCAGCATGTACAGTGTATTGGAAAGAAGAGGAGCTTCTGTTCTTGTCAGTTTCCTAAGCAAAATTGAACTAGATATGGCCGTGTGTGTAGGAAGCACAGTTCTTTTGTTTTGAGCAAGCTCACTGTTCGGACTCCATTGTAAACACAGTAGAGTAGAAGAGTGCTCTTTTCTCTAAAGCAGATTGTGTTTCTTGTAAGGCGAGCTAGCATTTGTTTCCCAGTCCTAAATGGAGTTGAATCACATACAGTTTCTGGTCGTACGAGCAAGAGTTGTTTTCTGGTAAGAAAAGTCACTATTGCGCTCCCATTGCCATACACAGTGCAAAAAGCACTCGTGTCTGTTCCCAGCAAGTACAGTGTATTGGACTGAAAGGGAGCTACTGTTCTTGTCAGTTTCCTAAGCAGAGTTGAACTAGACATGGTCGGTGTGTGTAGGAAGCACAGTTCTTTTGTTCTGAGTAAGCTCACTGTTCTGGCCCTATAGGAAACACAGTAGAGTAGAAAAGTGCTCTTTTCTCTAAAGCAGAGTGTGTTTCTAGTAAGGCGAGCCAGCGTTTGTTTCCCAGTCCTAAATGGAGTTGAATCACATGCAGTTTCTGGTCCTACGAGCAAGAGTTGTTTTATGGTAAGAATAGTCACTATTGTGCTGCCATTGCCATACACAGGACAAATAGCACTCGCGTCTGTTCCCAGCACGTACAGTGTATTGGACTGAAGAGGAGCTAATGTTCTTTTCAGTTTTCTAAGAAGAGTTGAACTAGATATGGTCTGTGTGTAGGAAGCACAGTTTTTTGTTCTGAGCAAACTCACTGTTTGGACCCCATAGGAAACAAAATAGAGTAGAAGCGTGCTCTTTTCTCAAAAGCAGAGTGTGTTTCTTGTAAGGCTAGCTAGTGTTGGTTTCCCAGTCAGAAACGAATTTGAATCACATGCAGTTTCTGGTCCTACGAGCAAGAGTTATTTTATGGTAAGAATAGTCACTATTGCGCTCCCATTGCCATACACAGTGCAAATAGCACTGGCGTCTGCTCCCAGTAAGTACAGTCTATTGGACTGAAGAGGATCTACTGTTCTTTCAGTTTCCTAATCAGAATTGAACTAGATATGGCCCGTGTGTGTAGGAAGCACAGTTCTTTTGTTCTGAGCAAGCTCACTGTTCTGGCCCTACACGAAACACAGTAGAGTAGAAGAGTACTCTTTTCTCAAAAGCAGAGTGTGTTTCTTGTAAGGCTAGCTAGTGTTTTTTTCCCAGTCAGAAACAGAGTTGAATCACACGCAGTTTCTGGTCCTACGAGCAAGAGTTGTTTTCTAGTAAAAGAGTCACTACTGAGCTCCCATTGCTATACACAGTGCAAATAGCACTCGCGTCTGTTCCCAGCAAGTACAGTGTATTGGACTGAAGAGGATCTACTGCTCTTGTCAGGTTCCTAAGCAGAATTGAACTAGATATGGCCGTGTGTGTAGGAAGGACATTTCTTTTGTTCTGAGCAAGCTCACTGTTCAGACTCCATAGGAAACACTGTAGAGTAGAAGAATGCTCTTTTCTCAAAAGCAGAGTGTGTTTCTTGTAAGGCGAGCTAGCATATGTTTCCTAGACCTAAATGGAGTTGAATCACATGCAGTTTCTGGTCCTACAAACAAGAGTTGTTTTCTGGTAAGGAAAGTCACTATTGAGCTCCAATTGCCATACACAGGGCAAAGAGCACTCGAGTCTTTTCCCAGCAAGTACAGTGTATTGGACTGAATAGGAGCTACTGTTCTTGTCAGTTTCCTAAGCAGAGTTGAACTACATATGGTTCGTGTGTGTAGGAAGCACAGTTCTTTTGTTCTGAGCAAGCTCACTGTTCTGGCTCTATAGGAAACACAGTAGTGTAGAAGAATGCTCATTTCTCAAAAGTAGAGTGTTTTTCTTGTAAGGCGAGCTAGCTGTTGTTTCCCAGTCCTAAATGGAGTTGAATCACATGCAGTTTCTGGTCCTAAGAGCCAGAGTTGTTTTCTGGTAAGAAGAGTCACTATTGTGCTCCCATTGCCATACACAGTGCAAATAAAAGTCGCGTCTGTTCCCAGCAAGAACAGTGAATTGGACTGAAGAGGAGCTACTGTTCTTGTCAGTTTCCTAAGCAGAGTTGAACTAGATATGGCCCGTGGGTGTAGGAAGCACAGTTCTTTTTTTCTGAGCAAGCTCATGGTTCGGACACCATAGGAAACACACTAGAGTAGAAGAGTGCTCTTTTCTCAAAAGCAGAGTGTGTTTCTTGTAAGGCGAACTAGCGTTTGTTTCCCAGTCCTAAATGGAGTTGAATCACATGCAGTTTCTAGTCCTACTATCAAGAGTTGTTTTCTAGTAAGAAGAGATACTATTGTGCTCCCATTGCCATACACAGTGCAAATAGCACTCGTGTCTGTTCCCAGCAAGTACATAGTATTGGACTGAAAAGGAGCTACTGTTCTTGTCAGTTTCATAAGCAGAGTTGAACTAGATATGGCCCGTGTGTGCAGGAAGCACAGTTCTTTGTTCTGAGCAAGCTCACTGTTCTGGCCCTATAGGAAACACACTAGAGTAGAAGAGTGTTCTTTTCTCAAAAGCAGAGTGGGTTTCTTGTAAGGCAAGCTAGCGATTGTTTCCCAGTAACAAATGGAGTTGAATCACATGCAGTTTCTGGTCCTACGAGCAAGAGTTGTTTTCTGGAAAGAAGAGTCAATATTGTGGTCCAATTGCCATATACAGTGCAAATAGGACTCGCGTCTCTTCCCAGCAAGTGCAGTGTATTGGATTGAAGAGGAGCTACTGTTCTTGTCAGTTTCCTAAGCAGAGTTGAACAAGATATGGCCCGTGTGTGTAGTAAGCACAGTTCTTTT
Source organism: Peromyscus eremicus (assembly GCF_949786415.1). NCBI lineage: Eukaryota > Metazoa > Chordata > Mammalia > Rodentia > Cricetidae > Peromyscus > Peromyscus eremicus. Next base: position 82,771 of record NW_026735688.1, read on the forward strand.
GTTCTGAGCAAGCTCACTGTTCTGGCCCCATAAGAAACACAGTGGAATAGAAGAGTGCTCTTTTCTCAAAAGCAGAGTGTGTTTCTTGTAAGGCGAGCTATCGTTTGTTTACCAGTCTTAAATTGAGTTGAATCCCATGCAGTTTCTGGTAATATGAGCATGAGTTTTTTTCTGGTAAGATGAGACACTATTGCGCTCCCATTGTCATACACAGGGCAAATAGCACTCGCGTCTGTTCCCAGCATGTACTGTGTATTGGACTGAAGAGGATCTACTGTTCTTGTTCAGTTTCCTAAGCAGAACTGAACTAGATATGGCCCGCGTGTTTAGGAAGCACAATTCTTTTTTTTCAGAGCAAGCTCACTGTTCGGACCCCATAGGAAACACACTAGAGTAGAAGAGTGCTCTTTTCTCAAAAGCAGAGTGTGTTTCTTGTAAGGCGAGCTAGCGTTTGTATCCCAGTCCTAAATGGAGTTGAATTACATGCAGTTTTTGGTCCTACGAGCAAGAGTTGTTTTCTGGTAAAGAAAGTCACTATTGCGTTCCCATTGCCATACACAGTGCAAATAGCACTCGCGTCTGTTCCAAGCAAGTACAGTGTATTGTACTGAAGAGTAGCTACTGTTCTTGTCAGTTTCCTAAGCAGAGTTGAACTAGATATGGCCTGTGTGTTTAGGAAGCACAGCTCTATTGTTCTGAGCAAGCTCACTGTTCGGACCGCATAGGAAACACAGTAGAGTAGAAGAGTACTCTTTTCTCAAAAGCAGAGTGTGTTTCTTGTAAGGCGAGCTAGCGATTGTTTCCCAGTCCTAAATGGAGTTGAATCACATGCAGTTTCTGGTCCTAAGAGCAAGAGTTGTTTTCTGGTAAGAAGAGTCACTATTGTGTTCCTTTGCCATACACAGTGCAAATAGCACTGGCGTCTGTTCCCAGCAAGAACAGTGAATTGGAATGAAGAGGAGCTACTGTTCTTGTCAGTTTCCTAAGCAGAGTTGAACTAGATATGGCCCATGTGTAGGAAGCACAGTTCTTTTGTTCTGAGCAAGCTCACTGTTCTGGCCCTATAGGAAACACACTAGAGCAGAAGAGTGCTCTTTTGTCAAAAGCAGAGTGTGTTTCTTGTAAGGCGAGCTAGTGTTTGTTTCCCATTCCTAAATGCAGTTTAATCCCATGCAGTTTCTGTTCCTATGAGCAAGAGTTGTTTTCTGGTAAGGAAAGTCACTATTGTGCTACCATTGCCATACACAGAGCAAATTGCACTCGCGTCTGTTCCCAGCAAGTACATTGTATTGGACTGAAGAGGAGCTACTGTTCTTGTCAGTTTCCTAAGCAGAGTTGAAGTAGATATGGCCCCTGTGTGTAGGAAGCACAGTTTTTTGTTATGGGCAAGCTCACTGTTCGGACACCATAGGAAACACAGTAGAGTAGAAGAGTGCTCTTTTCTCAAAAGCAGAGTGTGTTTCCTGTAAGGCGAGCTAGCGATTATTTCCCAGTCCTAAAAGGAGTTGAATCACATGCAGTTTCTGGTCCTACGAGCAAGAGTTGTTTTCTGGTTAGAAGAGTCAATATTGTGCTTCCATTGCCATACACAGTGCAAATAGCACTCGCGTCTGTTGCCAGCAAGAACAGTGAATTGGACTGAAGTGGAGCTACTGTTCTTGTCAGTATCCTAAGCAGAGTTGAACTAGATATGGCGCGTGTGTGTAGGAAGCACAGTTCTTTTGTTCTGAGCAAGCTCACTGTTCTGGCTCTATAGGAAACACAGTAGTGTAGAAGAATGCTCATTTCTCAAAAGTAGAGTGTTTTTCTTGTAAGGCGAGCTAGCTGTTGTTTCCCAGTCCTAAATGGAGTTGAATCACATGCAGTTTCTGGTCCTAAGAGCCAGAGTTGTTTTCTGGTAAGAAGAGTCACTATTGTGCTCCCATTGCCATACACAGTGCAAATAAAACTCGCGTCTGTTCCCAGCAAGAACAGTAAATTGGACTGAAGTGGAGCTACTGTTCTTGTCAGTTTCCTAAGGAGAGTTGAACTACATATGGCCCATGTGTGTAGGAAGCACAGTTCTTTTGTTCCTAGCAAGCTCACTGTTCTGGCCCTATAGGAAACACAGTAGAGTAGAAGAGTGCTCTTTCTCAGAAGCAGAGTGTGTTTCTTTTAAGGGGAGCTAGCGTTTGTTTCCCAGTCCTAAATGGAGTTGATTCACATGCAGTTTCTGGTCCTACGAGCAAGAGTTGTTTTCTGGTAAGGAAAGACACTATTGCGCTCTCATTGCCATACACAGTGCAAATAGCCCTCCCGTCTGTTCCCAGCAAGTACAGTGTATTGGACTGAAGAGGAGCTACTGTTCTTCTCAGTTTCCTAAGCAGAGTTGAACTAGTTATGGCCCGTGTGTGTAGGAAACACAGTTCTTTTTTTCTGAGCGAGCTCACTGTTTTGGCCCTATAGGAAACACAGTAGAGTAGAAGAGTGCTCTTTTCTCAAAAGCAGAGTGTGTTTCTTGTAAAGCGAGCTAGAGTTTGTTTCCCAGTCCTAAATGGAGTTGAATCACATGCACTTTCTGGTCCTACGAGCAAGTGTTGTTTTATGTTAAGAATAGTCACTATTGCGCTGCCATTGCCATACACAGGACAAATAGCACTCGCGTATGTTCCCAGCAAGTACAGTGTATTGGACTGAAGAGGAGCTACTGTTCTTCTCAGTTTCCTAGGCAGAGTTGAACAGGTATGGCCCGTGTTTGTAGGAAGCACAATTCTTTTGTTCTGAGCAAGCTCACTGTTCAGACCACATAGGAAACCCAGTAGAGTAGATGAATGCTCATTTCTCAAAAGTAGAGTGTGTTTCTTGTAAGGCGAGCTAGCATTTGTTTCCCAGGCCTAAATGGAGATGAATCACATGCAGTTTCTGGTCCTATGAGCAAGAGTTGTTTTCTGGTAAGAAGAGTCTCTATTGTGCTCCCATTGCCATACACAGTACAAATAGCTCTCGCGTCTGTTCCCAGCAAGTACAGTGTATTGGACTGAAGAGGAGCTACTGTTCTTGACAGTTTCCTAAGCAGAATTGAACTAGATATGGCCGTGTGTGTAGGAAGCACAGTTCTTTTGTTCTGAGCAAGCTCACTGTTCAGGCCCTATAGGAAAAACAGTAGAGTAAAAGAGTGCTCTTTTCTCAAAAGCAGAGTGTGTTTCTTGTAAGGCGAGCTAGCGTTTTTTTCCCAGTCCTAAATGGAGTTGAATCACATGCAGTTTTTGTTTCTACAAGCAAGAGTTGTTTTCTGGTAAGGAAAGTCACTATAGCGCTCTGATTGACATACACAGTGCAAATAGCACTCGCGTCTGTTCCCAGCAAGTACAGTGAATTGGACTGAAGAGGAGCTACTTTTCTTGTCAGTTTCCTAGGCAGAGTTGAACAGGTATGGCCCGTGTTTGTAGGAAGCACAATTCTTTTGTTCTGAAAAAGCTCACAGTTCGCACCCCATAGGAAACACAGTAGAGTAGAAGAATGCTCATTTCTCAAAAGTAGAGTGTGTTTCTTGTAAGGCGAGCTAGTGTTTGTTTCCCAGTCCTAAATGGAGTTGAATCTCATGCAGTCTCTGGTCCTACGAGCAAGACTTGTTTTCTGGTAAGAAGAGTCTCTATTGTGCTCCCATTGCCATATACAGTGCAAATACCTCTCGCGTCTGTTCCCAGCAAGTACAGTGTATTGGACTGAAGAGGAGCTACTGTTCTTGTCAGTTTCCTAAGCAGAGTTGATCTAGATATGGCCCGTGTGTGTAGAAAGCACAGTTTTTTTGTTCTGAGCAAGCTCAGTGTTCGGACCCCATAGGAAACACACTAGAGTAGAAGAGTGCTCTTTTCTCAAATCAGAGTGTGTTTCTTTTAAGGCGACCTAGCGTTTGTTTCACAGTCCTAAATGGAGTTGAATCACATGCAGTTTCTAGTCCTACGATCAAGAGCTGTTTTCTAGTAAGAAGAGTTACTATTGCACTCCCATTGCCATACACAGTGCAAATAGCACTCGCGTCTTTTCCCAGCAAGTACCGTGTATTGGACTGAAGAAGAGCTACTGTTCTTGTCAGTTTCCTAAGCAGAGTTGAACTAGATATGGCCCGTGTGTGTAGGAAGCACAGTTCTTTTGTTCTGAGCAAGCTCACTGTTCTGGCCCTATAGGAAACACAGTAGAGTAGATGAATGCTCATTTCTCAAAAGTAGAGTGTGTTTCTTGTAGGGCGAGCTAGCATTTGTTTCCCAGGCCTAAATGGAGATGAATCACATGCAGTTTCTGGTACTATGAGCAAGAGTTGTTTTCTGGTATTAAGAGTCTCTATTGTGCTCCCATTGCCATACACAGTACAAATAGCTCTCGCGTCTGTTCCCAGCAAGTACAGTGTATTGGACTAAAGAGGAGCTACTGTTCTTGTCAGTTTGCTAAGCAGAGTTGAACTAGATATGGCCCATGGCCCGTGGGTGTAGGAATCACTGTTCTTTTGTTCTGAGCAAGCTCAGTGTTCGGACACCATAGGAAACACAGTAGATTAGAAGAGTGCTCTTTTCTCAAAAGCAGAGTGTTTCCTGTAAGGCGAGCTAGCGATTATTTCCCAGTCCTAAATGGAGTTGAATCACATGCAGTTTCTGGTCCTATGAGCAAGAGTTGTTTTCTGGTAATAAGAGTCACTATTGTGCTTCCATTGCCATACACAGTGCAAATAGCACTCGCGTCTTTTCCCAGCAAGTACTGTGTATTGGACAGAAGAAGAGCTACTGTTCTTGTCAGTTTCCTAAGCAGAGTTGAACTCGATATGGCCCGTGTGTGTGGGAAGCACAGTTCTTTTGTTCTGAGCAAGCTCAGTGTTCGGACACCATAAGAAACCAACTAGAGTAGAAGAGTGCTCTTTTCTCAAAAGCAGAGTGTGTTTCTTGTAAGGCGAGCTAGCGTTTGTTTCCCAGTCCTAAATGAGTCGAATCACATGCAGTTTCTGGTCCTATGATCAAGAGTTGTTTTCTAGTAAGAAGAGTTACTATTGTGCTCCACTGCATACACAGTGCAAATAGCACTCGCGTCTGTTCCCAGCAAGTGCAGTGTATGGGACTGAAAAGGAGCTATTGTTCTTGTCAGTTTCCTAAGCAGAGTTGAAGTAGATATGCCCGTGTGTGTAGGAAGCACAGTTCTTATGTTCTGAGCAAGTCACTGTTTTGGCCCTATAGGAAACACAGTAGAGTAGAAGAGTGCTCTTTTCTCAAAAGCGTAGTGTGTTCTTGTAAGGCAAGCTAGCGTTTGTTTCCTAGTCCTAAATGGAGTTGAATCACATGCAGTTTCAGGTCCTACAAGAAGAGTTCTTTTCTGGTAAGGAAAGTCGCATTGCGCTCCCATTGCCATACACAGTGCAAATAGCACTCGCGTCTGTTCCCAGCAAGTACAGTATATTGGACTGGATAGGTGCTACTGTTCTTGTCAGTTTCCTAAGCAGAGTTGAACTAGATATGATCCGTGTTTGTAGGAAGCACAGTTCTTTTGTTCTTTGCAAGCTCACTGTTTGGACCCCATAGGAAACACAGTAGAGTAGAAGAGTGCTCTTTTCTCTAAAGCAGAGTGTATTTCTTGTAAGGCGTGCTAGCGTTTGTTTCGCAGTCCTAAAGGGAGTTGAATCCCATGCAGTTTCTGGTACTACGAGCAGAGTTGTTTTATGGTAAGAAGAGTCACTATTGCACTGCCATTGCCATACACAGGACAATAGAACTGGCATCTGTTCGCAGCAAGTACAGTGTATTGGGCTGAAGAGGATCTACTGTTCTTGTCAGGTTGCTAAGCAGAATTGAACTAGATATGGCCGTGTGTGTAGGAAGCACAGTTTTTTTTTCTGAGCAAGCTCACTGTTCGGACCCCATAGGAAACACAGTAGAGTAGAGAGTGCTTTTTTTCAAAAGCAGAGTGTGTTTCTTTTAAGGCGAGCTAGCGTTTTTTTTCCCATTCCTAAATGGAGTGTAATCACATGCAGTTTGTGTTCCTACGAGCAAGAGTTGTTTTCTGGTAAGGAAAGTCACTATTGAGCTCCCATTGCCATACACAGAGCAAATAGCCCTCCCATCAGTTCCAGCAAGTACAGTGTATTGGACTGAAGAGTGCTACTGTTCTTCTCAGATCTAAGCAGAGTTGAACTAGATATGGCCCGTGTGTGTAGGAAGCACAGTTCTTTTTCTGAGCAAGCTCACTGTTCTGGCCTATGGGAAACACAGTAGAGTAGAAGAGTGCTCTTTTCAAAAAGCAGATTGTGTTTCTTGTAAGGGGAGCTAGCGTTTGTTTCCCAGTCCTATATGGAGTTGAATCACATGCAGTTTCTGGTCCTACGAGCAAGAGTTGTTTTTGGTAAGGAAAGTCACTAATGCGCTCCCATTGCCATACACAGGGCAAATAGCACATGCGTCTGTTCCCAGCAAGTACAGTGTATCAGACTGAAGAGGAGCTACTGTTCTTCTCAGTTTCCTAAGCAGAGTTGAACTAGATATGGCCCGTGTGTGTAGAAGCACAGTTCTTTTGTTCGAGCAAGCTCAGTGTTCGGACACCATAGGAAAAACACTAGAGTAGAAGTGTGCTCTTTTCTCAAAAGCAGAGGGTGTGTTTCTTGTAAGGTGAGCTAGAGTTTGTTTCACAGTCCTAATGGAGTTGAATCACAGGCAGTTTCTAGTCCTACGATCAAGAGCTGTTTTCTAGTAAGAGAGTTACTATTGCACTCCCATTGCCATACACAGTGCAAATAGCACTCGCGTCTTTTCCCAGCAAGTACCGTGTATTGGACAGAAGAGAGCTACTGTTCTTGTCAGTTTCCTAAGCAGATTTGAACTAGATATGGCCCGTGTGTGTAGGAAGGCACAGTTCTTTTGTTCTGAGCAAGCTCACTGTTCTGGCCCTATAGGAAACACAGTAGAGTAGAAGAATGCTCATTCTCAAAGTAGAGTGTGTTTCTTGTAAGGCGAGCTAGCAATTTGTTCCCAGGCCTAAATGGAGATCAATCACATGCAGTTCTGGTCCTATGAGCAAGAGTTTGTTTTCTGGTAAGAAGAGTCTCTATTGTGCTACCATTGCCATACACAGTGCAAATAGCTCTCGCATCTGTTTCCAGCAAGTACAGTGTATCGGACTGAAGAGGAGCTACTGTTCTTGTCAGTTTCCTAGCAGAGTTGAACAAGATATGGCCCGTGTGTGTAGGAAGCACAGTTCTTTGTTCTGAGAAAGCTCACTGTTGTGGCCCTATAGGGAACACCGTAGAGTAGAAGAGTGCTCTTTTCTCAAAAGCAGAGTGGGTTTCTTGTAAGGCGAGCCTGTGTTTGTTTCCAAGTCCTAAATGGAGTTGAGTCACATGTAGTTTCTGTCCTACGAGCAAGTGTTGTTTTCTGGTAAGAATAGTCTCTATTGTGCTCCCATTGTCATACACAGGGCAAATAGCACTGGCGTCTGTTCCAGCAGTACAGTGTATTGTACTGAAGAGAAGCTACTGTTCTTGTCAGTTTCCTAAGCAAGTGTTTAACTAGATATGGCCCGTGTATTTAGGAAGCACAGTTCTTTGGTATGAGCAACCTCACTGTTCGGACACCATTGGAAACACACTAGAGTAGATGAGTGCTCTTTTCTCAAAAAGCAGAGTGTGTTTCTTGTAAGGCGAGCTAGCGTTTGTTTCCCAGTCCTAAATGGAGTTGAATCACATGCTGTTTCTAGTCCTATGATCAAGAGTTGTTTTCTAGTAAGAAGAGTCACTATTGTGCTCCCATTGCCATACACAGTGCAAATAGGACTCTTGTCTGTTCCCAGCAAGTACAGTGTATTGGACTGAAGAGGAGCATACTGTTCTTGTCAGTTTCTCCTAGCAGAGTTGAACTAGATATGGCCCGTTTGTGTAGGAAGCACAGTTCTTTTTTTCTGAGCAAGATCAGTGTTCGGACACCGTAGGAAACACACTAGAGTAGAAGAGTGCTCTTTTCTCAAAAGCAGAGTGTGTTTCTTGTAAGGCGAGCTAGCGTTTGTTTCCCAGTCCTAAATGGAGTTGAATCACATGCAGTTTCTAGTCCTACGAGCAAGAGTTGTTTTCTAGTAAGAAGAGTTACTATTGTGCTCCCATTGCCATACACAGTGCAAATAGCACTGGCGTCTGTTCCAGCAAGTACAGTGTATTGGACTGAAGAGGAGCTACTGTTCTTGTCAGTTTCCTAAGCAGAGTTGAACTAGATATGGCCTGTGTGTGCTGGAAGCACAGTTTCTTTGTTCTGAGCAAGCTCACTGTTCTGGCCCTATAGGAAACACACTAGAGTAGAAGAGTGTTCTCAAAAGCAGAGTGGGTTTCTTGTAAGGCAAGCTAGCGATTGTTTCCCAGTAATAAATGGAGTTGAATCACATGCAGTTTCTGGTCCTACGAGCAAGAGTTGTTTTCTGGTAAGAAGAGTCAATATTGTGGTCCAATTGCCATATACAGTGCAAATAGGACTCGCGTCTCTTCCCAGCAAGTGCAGTGTATTGGATTGCAGAGGAGCTACTGTTCCTGTCAGTTTCCTAAGCAGAGTTGAACAAGATATGGCCCGTGTGTGTAGTAATCACAGTTCTTTTGTTCTGAGCAAGGTCACTGTTCTGGCCCCATAAGAAACACAGTGGAATAGAAGAGTGCTCTTTTCTCAAAAGCAGAGTGTGTTTCTTGTAAGGCAAGCTATCGTTTGTTTACCAGTCTTAAATTGAGTTGAATTGCATGCAGTTTCTGGTAATATGAGCAAGAGTTTTTTTCTGGTAAGATGAGACACTATTGCGCTCCCATTGTCATACACAGGGCAAATAGCAATCGGTCTGTTCCCAGCATGTACTGTGCATTGGACTGAAGAGGATCTACTGTTCTTGTTCAGTTTCCTAAGCAGAACTGAACTAGATATGGCCCGCGTGTTTAGGAAGCACAATTCTTTTTTTTCTGAGCAAGCTCACTGTTATGACCCCATAGGAAACACACTAGAGTAGAAGAGTGCTCTTTTCTCAAAAGCAGAGTGTGTTTCTTGTAAGGCGAGCTAGCGTTTGTATCCCAGTCCTAAATGGAGTTGAATCACATGCAGATTTTGGTTCCTACGAAGCAAGAGTTGTTTTCTGGTAAGAAGAGTCACTATTGTGCTCCCATTGCCATACACAGTGCAAATAGCACTCCCGTCTGTTCCCAGCAAGAACAGTGAATTGGACTGAAGAGGAGCAACTGTTCTTGTCAGTTTCCTAAGGAGAGTTGAACCACATATGGCCGATGTGTGTAGGAAGCACAGTTCTTTTGTTCCAAGCAAGCTCACTGTTCTGGCCCTATAGGAAACATAGTAGAGTAGAAGAGTGCTCTTTCTCAGAAGCAGAGTGTGTTTCTTTTAAGGCGAGCTAGTGTTTGATTCCCAGTCCTAAATAGAGTTGATTCACATGCAGTTTCTAGTCCTACGAGCAAGAGTTGTTTTCTGGTAAGAAGAGTCACTATTGCGCTCCCCATTGACATACATAGTGCAAAGAGCACTCGCGTCTGCTCCCAGCAAGTATAGTTTATTGGACTGAAGAGGAGCTACTGTTCTTGTCAGTTTCCGAAGCAGAGTTGAACTAGATATGGCCCGTGTGGTGTAGGAAGCACAGTTCTTTTGTTCTGAGCAAGCTCACTGTTCGGACCCCTTAGGAAACACAGTAAAGTAGAAGAGTGCTCTTCTTTTCTCAAAAGCAGCGTGTGTTTCTTGTAAGGCAAGCTAGCGTTTGTTTCCCAGTCCTAAGTGGAGTTGTATCACATGCAGTTTCTGGTCATAGGAACAAGAGTTGTTTTCTGGTAAGAAGAGTCACTATTGCGCTCCCATTGTCATATACAGGGCAAATAGCACTGGCATCTGTTCCCAGCATGTACTGTGTATTGGACTGAACAGGATCTACTGTTCTTGTCAGTTTCCTAAGCAGAATTGAAATAGATATGGCCGTGTGTGTAGGAAGCACAGTTCTTTTGTTCTGAGCAAGCTCAGTGTTCGGACACCATAGGAAAAACCCTAGAGAAGAAGAGTGCTCTTTTCTCAAAAGCAGAGCGTGTTTCTTGTAAGGCAAGGTAGCGTTTGTTTCCCAGTCCTACCTGGAGTTGAATCCATGCAGTTTCTGGTCCTACGAGCAAGAATTGTTTTCTGGTAAGAAGAGTCACTATTGTGCTTCCATTGCCATACACAGTGCAAATAGCACTCGCGTCTGTTCCCAGCAAGAACAGTGAATTGGACTGAAGAGGAGATACTGTTCTCGTCAGTTTTCTAATCAGAGTTGAACTAGATATGGCCCGTGTGTGTAGGAAGCACAGTTCTTTGGTTCTGAGCAAGCTCACTGTTCTGGCCCTATAGGAAACACCGTTAGAGTAGAAGAGTGCTCTTTTCTCAAAAGCAGAGTGTGTTTCTTGTAAGGCAAGGTAGCGTTTGTTTCCCAGTCCTAAATGGAGTTGAATCACATGCAGTTTCTGGTCCTATGAACAAGAGTTGTTTTCTGCTAAGAAGAGTCACTATTGTGCTCCCATTTTCATACACTGGACAAATAGCACTGGCGTCTGTTCCTAGCAAGTACAGTGTATTGGACTGAAGAGGAGCTACTGTTCTTGTAAGTTTCCTAAGCAGAGTTGAACTAGATATGGCCCGTGTGTGTAGGAAGCACAGTTCATTTGTTCTAAGCAAGCTCACTGTTCTCGCCCTATAGGAAACACAGTAGAGTAAAAGAATGCTCATTTCTCAAAAGCAGAGTGTGTTTCTTGTAAGGCGAACTAGTGTTTGTTTCCCAGTCCTAAATGGAGTTGAATCACATGCAGTTTCTAGTCCTGTGATCAAGAGTTGTTTTCTAGTAAGAAGAGTCACTATTGCGCTCCCATTGTCATACACAGTGCAAATAGCACTCGCGTCTGTTCCCAGCAAGTACAGTGTATTGGACTAAAGAGGAGCTACTGTTCTTGTCAGTTTCCTAAGCAGAGTGGAACTAGATATGGCCTGTATGTATAGGAAGCACAGCTCTTTTGCTCTGAGCAAACTCACGGTTCGGGCTCCATAGGAAACACAGCAGAGCAGAAGAGTGCTCTTTTCTCAAAAGCAGAGTGTGTTTCTTGTAAGGTGAGCTAGTGTTTGTTTCCCAGTCCTACATGGAGTTGAATCCCATGCAGTTTCTGGTCCTATGAGCAAGAGTTTTTTTCTGGTAAGAAGAGTCACTATTGTGCTTCCTTTGCCATACACAGTGCAAATAGCACTCGCGTCTGTTCCCAGCAAGAAACAGTGAATTGGACTGAAGAGGAGCTACTGTTCTTGTCAGTTTCCTAAGCAGAGTGGAACTAGATATGGCCCCTGTGTGTAGGAAGCACATTTCTTTTGTTCTGAGCAAGCTCACTGTTCTGGCCCTATAGGAAGCACAGTAAGAGAAGAAGAGTGCTCTTTTCTCAAAAGCAGAGTGTGTTTCCTGTAAGGTGAGCTAGGAGTTTGTTTCTCAGTCCTAAATAGATTTGAATCCCATGCAGTTTTTGTTACTATGAGCAAGAGTTTTTTTCTGGTAAGGAAAGTCACTATTGCGCTCCCATTGCCATACACAGTGCAAATAGCACTCGCGTCTGTTCCCAGCAAGAACAGTGAATTGGACTAAAGAGGATCTACTGTTCTTGTCAGTTTCCTAACCAGAGTTGAACTAGATATGGCCCGTGTATGTAGGAAGCACAGTTCTTTTGTTCTGAGCAAGCTCACTGATCTGGGCCTATAGGAAACACAGTAGAGTAGAAGAATGCTCTTTCTCAAAAGAAGAGTGTGTTTCTTGTAAGGCAAGCTAGCGTTTGTTTCCCTGGCCTAAATGGAGTTGATTCACATGCAGTTTCTGGTCCTAGGAATAAGAGTTGTTTTCTGGTAAGAAGAGTCACTATTGTGCTCCCATTGCCATACACAGTGCAAAGAGCACTCGCGTCTGTTCTCAGCAAGTACAGTTTATTGGACTGAAGAGAAGCTACTGTTCTTGTCAGGTTCCTAAGCAGAGTTGAGGTAGATATGGCCCGTGAGTGTAGGAAGCACATTTCTTTTGTTCTGAGCAAACTCACTGTTTTGGCCCTATAGGAAACACTCTAGAGTAGAAGAGTGCTCTTTTGTCAAAAGCCGAGTGTGTTTCTTGTAAGGCGAGCTTGCGATTGTTTCCAAGTCTTAAATAGAGTTGAATCCCATGCATTTCTGGTCCTACGAGCAATAGTTGTTTTCTGGTAAGAAGAGTCACTATTGTGCTCTCATTGCCATACACAGTGCAAATAGTACTCGTGTCTGTTCCAAGCAAGAACAGTGAATTGGACTGAAGAGGAGCTACTGTTCTTGTCAGTTTCCTAAGCAGAGTGGAACTAGATATGGCCCCTGTGTGTACGAAGCACATTTCTTTTGTTCTGAGCAAGCTCACTGTTCTGGCCCTATAGGAAGCACAGAAGAGTAGAAGAGTGCTCTTTTGTCAAAAGCAGAGTGTGTTTCTTATAAGGTGAGCTAGCGTTTGTTTCCCAGTCCAAAATAGAGTTGAATCCCATGCAGTTTTTGGTACTATGAGCAAGAGTTGTTTTCTGGTAAGGAAAGTCACTATTGCGCTCCCATTGTCATACACAGTGCATATAGCACTCGTGTCTGTTCCCAGCAAGTACAGTGTATTGGACTGAAGAGGAGCTACTGTTCTTTTCAGTTTCCTAAGCAGAGTTGAACTAGATATGGCCCGTGTTTGCAGGAAGCACAGTTCTTTAGTTCTGAGCCAGCTCACTGTTCTGGCCCCATAGGAAACACACTAGAGTAGAAGAATGCTCATTTCTCAAAAGCAGAGTGTGTTTCTTGTAAGGCGAGCTAGCGTTTGTTTCCCAGTCCTAAATGGAGTTGAATCACATGCAGTTTCTAGTCCTATGATCAAGACTTGTTTTCTAGTAAGAAGAGTCACTATTGCGCTCCCAATACCATACACAGGGCAAATAGTACTTGCTTCTGTTAACAGCTACTACAGTGTATTGGACTGAAGAGGAGCTACTGTTCTTGTCAGTTTCCTAAGCAGAGTTGAACTAGATATGGCCCGTGTGTGTAGGAAGCACACCTCTTTTGCTCTGAGCAAGCTCACTGTTCGGATCCCTTAGGAAACACAGTGGAGTAGAAGAGTGCTCTTTTTTCAAAAGCAGAGTGTGTTTCTTCTAAGGCGAGCTAGTGTTTGTTTCCCAGTCCTACATGGAGTTGAATCCCATGCAGGTTATGTTCCTACAAGCAAGAGTTGTTTTCCTGTAAGAAGAATCACTATTGTGCTCCCATTTTCATACACTGGACAAATAGCACTGGTGTCTGTTCCTAGCAAGTACAGTGTATTGGACTGAAGAGGAGCTACTGTTCTTGTCAGTTTCCTAAGCAGAGTTGAACTAGATATGGCCCGTGTGTGTAGGAAGCACAGTTCATTTTTCTGAGCAAGCTCACTTTTCTGGCCATTTAAGAAACACAGGAGAGTAGAAGAATGCTCATTTCTCAAAAGCAGAGTGTGTTTCTTGTAAGGCGAACTGCTGTTTGTTTCCCATTCCTAAATTGAGTTGAATCTCATGCAGTTTCTGGTCCTTCAAGGAAGAGTTGTTTTCTGGTAGAAGAGTCACTACTGTGCTCCCATTGCCATACACAGTGCAAATAGCACTCGCGTCTGTTCCCAGCAAGTACAGTGTATTGGACTGAAGAGGAGCTACTGTCCTAGTCAGTTTCCTAAGCAGAGTGGAACTAGATATGGCCCGTGTGTGTAGGAAGCACAGTTCTTTTGTTCTGAGCAAGCTCACTGTTCTGGCCCTATAGGAAGCACAGTAGAGTAGAAGAGTGCTCTTTTCTCAAAAGCAGAGTGTGTTTCTTGTAAGGCAAGCTAGAGTTTGTTTCTCAGTCCTAAATAGATTTGAATCCCATGCAGTTTTTGTTACTATGAGCAAGAGTTGTTTTCTGGTAAGGAAAGTCACTATTGCGCTCCCATTGCCATACACAGTGCAAATAGCACTCGCGTCTGTTCCCAGCAAGAACAGTGAATTTGACTGAAGAGGAGCTACTGTTCTTGTCAGTTTCCTAACCAGAGTTGAACTAGATATGGTCGTGTATGTAGGAAGCACAGTTCTTTTGTTCTGAGCAAGCTCACTGATCTGGCCCTATAGGAAACACAGTAGAGTAGAAGAATGCTCTTTCTCAAAAGAAGAGTGTGTTTCTTGTAAGGCAAGCTAGCGTTTGTTTCCCTGTCCTAAATGGAGTTGATTCACATGCAGTTTCTGGTCCTAGGAATAAGAGTTGTTTTCTGGTGAGAAGAGTCACTATTGTGCTCCCATTGCCATACATAGTGCAAAGAGCACTAGCATCTGTTCTCAGCAAGTACAGTTTATTGGACTGAGGAGAAGCTACTGTTCTTGTCAGGTTCCTAAGCAGAGTTGAGGTAGATATGGCCCGTGAATTTAGGAAGCACAGTTCTTTTGTTCTGAGCAAACTCACTGTTTTGGCCCTATAGGAAACACACTAGAGTAGAAGAGTGCTCTTTTGTCAGAAGCAGAGTGTGTTTCTTGTAAGGCGAGCTAGCGATTGTTTCCTAGTCCTAAATAGAGTTGAATCCCATGCTTTTCTGGTCCTACGAGCAAGAGTTGTTTTCTGGTAAGAAGAGTCACTATTGCGCTCCCATTGCCATACACAGTGCAAATAGCACTCTTGTCTGTTCCCAGCAAGTACAGTGTATTGGAATGAAGAGGAGCTACTGTTCTTGTCAGTTTCATAAGCAAAGTTGAACTAGATATGTCCCGTGTTTGCAGGAAGCACAGTTCTTTTGTTCTGAGCAAGCTCACTGTTCTGGCCCCATAGGAAACACAGTAGAGTAGAAGAATGCTCATTTCTCAAAAGCAGAGTGTGTTTCTTGTAAGGCGAGCTAGTGTTTGTTTCCCAGTCCTAAATGGAGTTGATTCACATGCAGTTTCTGGTCCTAGGAATAAGAGTTGTTTTCTGGTGAGAAGAGTCACTATTGAGCTCCCATTGCCATACACAGTGCAAATAGCTCTAGCGTCTGTTCCCAGCAAGTACAGTGTATTGCACTGAAGAGGAGCTACTGTTCTTGTCAGTATCCTAAGCAGAGTTGAACTAGATATGGCCCGTGGGTGTAGGAAGCACAGTTCTTTTGTTCTGAGCAAGCTCAGTGTTCAGACACCATAGGAAACACACTAGAGTAGAAGAGTAAACTTTTCTGAAAAGCAGAGTGTGTTTCTTGTAAGGCAAGCTAGCGTTTGTTTCCCAGTCCTAAATGGAGTTGAATCACATGCAGTTTCTAGTCCTATGATCAAGAGATGTTTTCTAGTAATATGAGTCACTATTGCGCTCCCAATACCATACACAGTGCAAATAGCACTCGCGTCTGTTCCCAGGAAGTACAGTGTATTGGACTGAAGAGGAGCTACTGTTCTTGTCAGTTTCCTAAGCAGAGTTGAACTAGATATGGCCCGTGTATGTAGGAAGCACAGCTCTTTTGCTCTGAGCAAGCTCACTGTTCGGACCACATAGGAAACACAGTGGAGTAGAAGAGTGCACTTTTTTCAAAAGCAGAGGGTGTTTCTTGTAAGGCGAGCTAGTGTTTGTTTCCCAGTCCTACATGGAGTTGAATCTTATGCAGTTTATGTTCCTATGAGCAAGAGTTGTTTTTGGGTAAGAAGAGTCACTATTGCGCTGCCATTTTCATACACTGGACAAATAGCACTGGTGTCTGTTCCTAGCAAGTACAGTGTATTGGACTGAAGAGGAGCTACTCTTCTTGTCAGTTTCCTAAGCAGAGTTGAACTAGATATGGCCCGTGTGTGTAGGAAGCACAGTATTTTGTTCTGAGCAAGCTCACCTTTCTGGCCCTATAAGAAACACAGTAGAGTAGAAGAATGCTCATTTCTCAAAAGCAGAGTGTGTTTCTTGTAAGGCGAACTACTGTTTGTTTCCCAGTCCTAAATGGAGTTGAATCACATGCAGTTTCTGGTCCTTCGAGGAAGAGTTGTTTTCTGGTAGAAGAGTCACTACTGTGCTCCCATTGCCATACACAGTGCAAATAGCACTCGCGTCTATACCCAGCAAGTACAGTGAATTGGACTGAAGAGGAGCTACTCTTCTAGTCAGTTTCCTAAGCAGAGTGGAACTAGATATGACCCGTGTGTGTAGGAAGCACGTTACTTTTG
Organism: Peromyscus eremicus; assembly: GCF_949786415.1. Classification (NCBI taxonomy): domain Eukaryota; kingdom Metazoa; phylum Chordata; class Mammalia; order Rodentia; family Cricetidae; genus Peromyscus; species Peromyscus eremicus. Next base: position 98,951 of record NW_026735688.1, read on the forward strand.
TTCTGAGCAAGCTCACTGTTCTCCCCCTATAGGAAACACAGTAGAGCAGAGGAGTGCTCTTTTCTCAAAAGCAGAGTGTGTTTCTTGTAAGGTGAGCTAGTGTTTGTTTCTCAGTCCTACATGGAGCTGAATCCCATGCAGTTTCTGATCCTACGAGCAAGAGTTGTTTTCTGGTAAGCAGAGTCACTATTGTGCTTCCATTGCCATATAGTGTGCAAATAGCACTCGCGTCTGTTCCCAGCAAGAACAGTGAATTGGACTGAAGAGGAGCTACTGTTCTTGTCAGTTTCCTAAGCAGAGTTGAACTAGACATGGCCCCTGTGTGTAGGAAGCACAATTCTTTTGTTCTGAGCAAGCTCACTGTTCTGGCCCTATAGGAAACACAGTAGAGTAGAAGAGTGCTCTTTTCTCAAAAGCAGAGTGTGTTTTCTGTAAGGCAAGCTAGCGTTTGTTTCCCAGTCCTAAATGGAGTTGAATCACATGCAGTTTCTGGTCCTATGAGCAAGAGTTGTTTTCTGGTAAGAAGAGTCACTATTGCGCTCCCATTTTCATACACTGGACAAATAGCACTGGTGTCTGTTCCTAGCAAGTACAGTGTATTGGACTGAAGAGGAGCTACTGTTCTTGTCAGTTTCCTAAGCAGAGTTGAACTAGATATGGCCCGTGTGTGTAGGAAGCACAGTTCATTTGTTCTGAGCAAGCTCCCTTTTCTTGGTCCTATAAGAAACACAGTAGAGTAGAAGAATGCTCATTTCTCAAAAGCAGATTGTGTTTCTTGTAAGGCGAAATAGTGTTTGTTTCCCAGTCCTAAATGGAGTTGAATCACATGCAGTTTCTGGTCCTTCGAGGAAGAGTTGTTTTCTGGTAGAAGAGTCACTATTGCGCTCCCATTGCCATACACAGTGCAAATAGCACTCGCGTCTGTTCCCAGCAAGTACAGTGTATTGGACTGAAGAGGAGCTACTGTTCTTGTCAGTTTCCTAAGCAGAGTTGAACTAGATATGGCCCGTGTTTGTAGGAAGCACAGTTCTTTAGTTCTGAGCAAGCTCACTGTTTTGGCCGCAATGGAAACACAGTAGAGTAGAAGAATGCTCATTTCTCAAAAGCAGAGTATGTTTCTCGTAAGGCGAGCTAGTGTTTGTTTCCCAGTCCTAAATGGAGTTGAATCACATGCAGTTTCTGGTCCTTCGAGGAAGAGTTGTTTTCTGGTAGAAGAATCACTTTTGCGCTCCCATTGCCATACACAGTGCAAATAGCACTGGCGTCTGTTCCCAGCAAGTATAGTGAATTGGACTGAAGACGATCTACTGTTCTTGTCAGTTTCCTAACCAGAGTTGAACTAGATATGACCCGTGTATGTCAGAAGCACAGTTCTTTTGTTCTGAGCAAACTCACTGTTCTGGCTCTATAGGAAACACAGTAGAGTAGAAGAGTGTTCTTTGACAAAAGCAGAGTGTGTTTCTTGTAAGGCGAGCTAGCGATTGTTTCCCAGTCTTAAATAGAGTTGAATCCCATGCATTAATGGTCCTACGAACAAGAGTGGTTTTATGGTAAGAAGAGTCACTATTGCGCTCTCATTGCCATACACAGTGCAAATAGCACTCGCGTCTGTTCCCAGCAAGAACAGTGTATTGCACTGAAGAGGAGCTACTGTTCTTTTCAGGTTCCTAAGCAGAGTTGAACTAGATATGGCCCGTGGGTGTAGGAAGCACAGTACTTTTGTTCTCAGCAAGCTCAGTGTTCAGATACCATAGGAAACACACTAGAGTAGAAGAGTACTCTTTTCTGAAAAGCAGAGTGTGTTTCTTGTAAGGGAAGCTAGCGTTTGTTTCCCAGTCCTAAATGGAGTTGAATCACATGCAGTTTCTAGTCCTATGATCAAGAGTTGTTTTCTAGTAAGAAGAGTCACTATTGCGCTCCCATTTTCATATTCTGGACAAATAGCACTGGTGTCTGTTCCTAGCAAGTACAGTGTATTGGACTGAAGAGGAGCTACTGTTCTTGTCAATTTTCTAAGCAGAGTTGAACTAGATATGGCCCGTGTGTGTAGGAAGCACAGTTCTTTAGTTCTGAGCAAGCTCACTGTTTTGGCCGCAATGGAAACACAGTAGAGTAGAAGAATGCTCATTTCTCAAAAGCAGAGTATGTTTCTCGTAAGGCGAGCTAGTGTTTGTTTCCCAGTCCTAAATGGAGTTGAATCACATGCAGTTTCTGGTCCTTCGAGGAAGAGTTGTTTTCTGGTAGAAGAGTCACTTTTGCGCTCCCATTGCCATACACAGTGCAAATAGCACTGGCGTCTGTTCCCAGCAAGTATAGTGAATTGGACTGAAGACGATCTACTGTTCTTGTCAGTTTCCTAACCAGAGTTGAACTAGATATGACCCGTGTATGTCAGAAGCACAGTTCTTTTGTTCTGAGCAAACTCACTGTTCTGGCTCTATAGGAAACACAGTAGAGTAGAAGAGTGTTCTTTGTCAAAAGCAGAGTGTGTTTCTTGTAAGGCGAGCTAGCGATTGTTTCCCAGTCTTAAATAGAGTTGAATCCCATGCATTAATGGTCCTACGAACAAGAGTGGTTTTATGGTAAGAAGAGTCACTATTGCGCTCTCATTGCCATACACAGTGCAAATAGCACTCGAGTCTGTTCCCAGCAAGAACAGTGTATTGCACTGAAGAGGAGCTACTGTTCTTTTCAGGTTCCTAAGCAGAGTTGAACTAGATATGGCCCGTGGGTGTAGGAAGCACAGTACTTTTGTTCTCAGCAAGCTCAGTGTTCAGATACCATAGGAAACACACTAGAGTAGAAGAGTACTCTTTTCTGAAAAGCAGAGTGTGTTTCTTGTAAGGGAAGCTAGCGTTTGTTTCCCAGTCCTAAATGGAGTTGAATCACATGCAGTTTCTAGTCCTATGATCAAGAGTTGTTTTCTAGTAGGAAGAGTCACTATTGCGCTCCCATTTTCATATTCTGGACAAATAGCACTGGTGTCTGTTCCTAGCAAGTACAGTGTATTGGACTGAAGAGGAGCTACTGTTCTTGTCAATTTTCTAAGCAGAGTTGAACTAGATATGGCCCGTGTGTGTAGGAAGCACAGTTTTTTGTTCTGAGCAAGTTCACTTTTCTGGCCCTATATGAAACACAGTAGAGTAGAAGAATGCTCATTTCTCAAAAGCCGAGTGTGTTTCTTGTAATACGAACTACTATTTGTTTCCCAGTCCTAAATGGAGTTGAATCACATGCAGTTTCTGGTCCTTCGAGGAAGAGTTGTTTTCTGGTAGAAGAGTCACTTTTGCGCTCCCATTGCCATACACAGTGCAAATAGCACTGGCGTCTGTTCCCAGCAAGTACAGTGAATTGGACTGAAGAGGAGCTACTGTTCTTGTCAGTTTCCTAACCAGAGTTGAACTAGATATGACCCGTGTATGTAGGAAGCACAGTTCTTTTGTTCTGAGCAAACTAACTGTTCTGGCTCTATAGGAAACACAGTAGAGTAGAAGAGTGCTCTTTCTCAAAAGCAGAGTGTGTTTCTTGTAAGGCGAGCTAGCGATTGTTTCCCAGTCTTAAATAGAGTTGAATCCCAAGCATTTCTGGTCCTACGAACAAGAGTGGTTTTCTGGTAAGAAGAGTCACTATTGCACTCTCATTGCCATACACAGTGCAAATATCACTCGCGTCTGTTCCCAGCAAGAACAGTGAATTGGACTGAAGAGAAGCTACTGTTCTTTTCAGTTTCCTAAGCAGAATTGAAATAGATATGGCACGTGTGTGTAGGAAGCACAGTTCTTTTGTTCTGGGCAAGCTCACTGTTCTGACACCGTAGGAAACACACTAGAGTGGAAGAGTGCTCTTTTCACAAAAGCATACTGTGTTTCTTGTAAGGCAAGCTACCATTTGTTTCCCAGTCCTAAATGGAGTTGAATCACATGCAGTTTATAGTCCTATGATCAAGAGTTGTTTTCTAGTAAGAAGAGTCACTATTGCGCTCCCTTTGCCATACAGTACAAATAGCACTCGGGTCTGTTCCCAGCAAGTACAGTGTATTGGACTGAAGAGGAGCTACTGTTCTTTTCAGTTTCCTAAGCAGAATTGAAATAGATATGGCACGTGTGTGTAGGAAGTACAGCTCTTTTGCTCTGATCAAGATCACTGTTCGGACTCGTAGGAAACACAGTAGAGTAGAAGAGTGCTCTTTTGTCAAAAGCAGTTTGTGTTTCTTATAAGGCGAGCTAGTGTTTGTTTCCCAGTCCTGCATGGAGTTTCTGGTCCTACGAGCAAGAGTTGTTTTCTGGTAAGAAGAGTCACTATTGCGCTCCCATTGCCATACACAGTGCAAATAGCACTGGCGTCTGTTCCCAGCAAGTACAGTGTATTGGACTGAAGAGGAGCTACTGTTCTTGTCAGGTTCCTAAGCAGAGTTGAACTAGATATGGCCCGTGGGTGTAGGAAGCACAGTTCTTTTGTTCTGAGCAAGCTCACTGTTCTGGCCCAATAGGAAACACAGTAGAGTAGAAGAGTGCTCTTTTCTCAAAAGCAGAGTGTGTTTCTTGTAAGGCGAGCTAGTGTTTGTTTCCCAGTCAGAAATAGAGTTGAATCCCATGCAGTTTCTGGTCCTACGAGCAAGAGTTGTTTTCTGGTAAGAAGCGTCACTATGGTGCTCCCATTGCCATACACAGTGCAAAAGCACTCACTTCCGCTCCCAGCAAGTACAGTGTATTGGACTTAAGAGGAGATACTGTTCTTGTCAGTTTCCTAAGCAGAGTTGAACTAGATATGGCCCATGTCTGTAAGAATCACAGTTCCTTTTTTCTGAGCAAGGTCACTGTTCGGACCCCTTAGGAAACACAGTAGAGTAGAAGAGTGCTCTTTTCTCAAGAGCAGAGTGTGTTTCTTGTAAGGCGAGCTAGCTTTTGTTTCCCAGTCCTCAATGGAGTTGAATCACATGCAGATTCTGGTCCTACAAGCAAGAGTTGTTTTCTGGTAAGAAGAGTCACTCTTGTGCTCCCATTGTCATACAGAGGGCAAATAGCACTGGCTTCTGTTTCCAGCATGTACAGTGTATTGGACTGAAAAGGATCTACTGTTCTTGTCAGTTTCCTAAGCAGAGTTGAACTAGATATGGCCCGTGTGTGTAGGAAGCACAGTTCTTTTGTTCTGAGCAATTCACTGTTCTGGCACTATAGGAAACACAGTAGAGTAGAAGAATGCTTATTTCTCAAAAGCAGAGTGTGTTTCTTGTAAGGCGAGCTAGCGTTTGTTTCCCAGTCCTAAATGCAGTTGAATCACATGCATCTTCTGGTCCTACGAGGAATAGTTGTTTTCTGGTAGAAGAGTCACTTCTGCGCTCCCATTGCCATACACAGTACAAATAGCACTTGCGTCTGTTCCCAGCAAGTACAGTGTATTGGACTGAAGAGGAGCTACTGTTCTTGTCAGTTTCTTAAGCAGAATTGAACTAGATATGGCCCGTGTATGTAAGAAGCACAGTTCTTTTGTTCTGAGCAAGCTCACTGCTCGGACCGCTTAGGAAACACAGTAGAGTAGAAGAGTGCTCTTTTCTCAAAAGCAGAGTGTGTTTCTTGTAAGGCGAGCTAGTGTTTGTTTCCCAGTCCTAAATGGAGTTGAATCACATGAGATTTCTGGTCCTAAGAGCAAGAGTTGTTTTCTGGTAAGAAGAGTCACTACTGCGCTCCCATTGCCATACACAGTGCAAATAGCACTCGCGTCTGTTCCCAGAAAGAACAGTGAATTGGACTGAAGAGGAGCTACTGTTCTTGTCAGTTTCCTAAGCAGAGTTTAACTAGATATGGCCCGTGTGTGTAGGAAGCACATTTCTTTTGTTCTGAGCAAGCTCACTGTTCTGGCCCTATAGGAAACACAGTAGAGTAGAAGAATGCTCATTTCTCAAAATCAGAGTGTGTTTCTTGTAAGGCCAGCTAGTGTTTTTTTCCCAGTCCTAAATGGAGTTGAATCACATGCAGTTTCTGGTCCTACTAGCAAGAGTTGTTTTCTGGTGAGAAGAGTCTCTATTGCGCTCCCATTGCCATACACAGTACAAATAGCACTCGCGTTTGTTCCAAGCAAGAACAGTGAATTGGACTGAAGACGAGCTACTGTTCTTGTCAGTTTCCTAAGCAGAGTTGAACTAGATATGGCCCGTGTGTAGAAAGCACAGATCTTTTGTTATGTGCAAGCTCACTGTTCAGACACCACAGGAAACACAGTAGAGTAGAAGAGTGCTCTTTTCTCAAAAGCAGAGTGTGTTTCTTGTAAGGCGAGCTAGCGTTTGTTTCCCTGTCCTAAATAAAGTTGAATCACATGAGATTTCGTGTCCTATGAGCAAGTGTTGTTTTCTGGTAAGAAGAGTCACTATTGTGCTCCCATTGCAATACACAGTGCAAATAGCACTCTCGTCTGTTTCCAGAAAGAACAGTGAATTGGACTGAAGAGGAGCTACTGTTCTTGTCAGTTTCCTAAGCAGAGTTGAATTCGATATGGCCCGTGTGTGTAAGAAGCACAGTTCGTTTGTTCTGAGCAAGCTCACTGTTCTGGCCCTATAGGAAACACAGTAGAGTAGAAGAATGCTTATTTCTCAAAATCAGAGTGTGTTTCTTGTAAGGCCAGCTAGTGTTTTTTTCCCAGTCCTAAATGGAGTTGAATCACATGCAGTTTCTGGTCCTACGAGCAAGAGTTGTTTTCTGGTACGAAGAGTCACTATTGCGCTCCCATTGTCATACACAGGGCAAATAGCACTGACGTCTTTTCCCAGCATGTACAGTGTATTGGACTGAAGAGGATCTACTGTTCTTGTCAGTTTCTTAAGCAGAATTGAATTAGATATGGCCCGTGTATGTAGGAAGCACAGTTCTTTTGTTCTGAGCAAGCTCACTGTTCGGACCCCATAGGAAACACAGTAAAGTAGAAGAGTGCTCTTTTCTCAAAAGCAGAGAGTGTTTCTTGTAAGGCGAGCTAGCGTTTGTTTCCCTGTCCTAAATAAAGTTGAATCACATGAGATTTCGTGTCCTACGAGCAAGTGTTGTTTTCTGGTAAGAAGAGTCACTATTGTGCTCCCATTGCCATACACAGTGCAAATAGCACTCTCATCTGTTTCCAGAAAGAACAGTGAATTGGACTGAAGAGGAGCTACTGTTCTTGTCAGTTTCCTAACCAGAGTTGAACTAGATATGGTCGTGTATGTAGGAAGCACAGTTCTTTTGTTCTGAGCAAGCTCACTGATCTGGCCCTATAGGAAACACAGTAGAGTAGAAGAATGCTCTTTCTCAAAAGAAGAGTGTGTTTCTTGTAAGGCAAGCTAGCGTTTGTTTCCCTGTCCTAAATGGAGTTGATTCACATGCAGTTTCTGGTCCTAGGAATAAGAGTTGTTTTCTGGTGAGAAGAGTCACTATTGTGCTCCCATTGCCATACATAGTGCAAAGAGCACTAGCATCTGTTCTCAGCAAGTACAGTTTATTGGACTGAGGAGAAGCTACTGTTCTTGTCAGGTTCCTAAGCAGAGTTGAGGTAGATATGGCCCGTGAATTTAGGAAGCACAGTTCTTTTGTTCTGAGCAAACTCACTGTTTTGGCCCTATAGGAAACACACTAGAGTAGAAGAGTGCTCTTTTGTCAGAAGCAGAGTGTGTTTCTTGTAAGGCGAGCTAGCGATTGTTTCCTAGTCCTAAATAGAGTTGAATCCCATGCTTTTCTGGTCCTATGAGCAAGAGTTGTTTTCTGGTAAGAAGAGTCACTATTGCGCTCCCATTGCCATACACAGTGCAAATAGCACTCTTGTCTGTTCCCAGCAAGTACAGTGTATTGGAATGAAGAGGAGCTACTGTTCTTGTCAGTTTCATAAGCAAAGTTGAACTAGATATGTCCCGTGTTTGCAG